>NC_066877.1:41123761-41172900 GCF_022985175.1 Labeo rohita | reverse complement strand
ACAGTGTGGAAAGAGTTGCGATCTAAAGGGAAACCTTAAAGCCCAAAAGAGGACTCACACCAGGGAAAAGCCTTTCATCTGCAAACTGTGTGGGAATAGTTTCAGTCAAAAAGGAAGCCTTCGAAGGCACATGAGAATTCACACTGGAGAGAAACCTTATACATGCCCTCAATGTGGAAAGAGTTTTCCTCATAAACATACGTTTAATACCCACATAAAAATTCACACTGGAGAAAAGCCTTTCGCTTGCCAACAGTGTGGAAAGCATTTCAATCGAGAAGTAACTCTTGAAAGACACGTTAGAATTCACAGTGGAGAGAAGCCATACACGTGCCAACAGTGTGGAAGGAGTTTCGCCCAACTTGGAAACCTTGGAGTCCACATGAGTGTTCACACTGGAGAAAAGCCTTACACCTGCCAACAGTGTGGAAAAAGTTTCAACCGGAAAGGAAACCTTAATTCCCACATGACGGTTCACACTGGAGAGAGCCTTTTCACCTGCCAACAATGTGGAATAACTTTTACTCAAAAAGAAAGCTTTATCAGACACATGAGGACTCACAAAGGAGAGCAGCCTTTCATGTGTGATCAGTGTGGAAAGAGTTTTGATCAACATAAAAACCTTAAAGTCCATATGAGAATTCATAGAGGAAAATCTTACATGTGCCCTCAGTGTGGAAAGAGTTTTCGTCAAAAACGAAACTTTGAAGGCCACATGAGAACTCACTCTGGAGAGCAACCCTACACGTGCCCTCAGTGCGGAAAGAGTTTCAATTATAAACAACACCTCGCAGAGCACATACGAATTCACACAGGAGAGAAGCCTTTCACATGCCAACAATGCGGAAAAAGTTTCAACCGAAAAGGTAGCCTTAACACGCACATGAGAACTCACACTGGAGAGAAGCCGTTTATATGTGGTCAGTGTGGAAAGAGTTTCTGCTATAAAGCAGCCCTTAATCACCATATGAGTTTTCACATATAAAAAAATTGTTTTTATGTCATCAGCTTGGAATTGTGGAAAGTTTCACAGACAGGAAACATCCTCAGAATCATGTAAGAACACCAGAGACAAACCCATTTCAATAGAAAGACTTGCAGAAACAAGGTGATCTTGAGGTTCACAGAAGTGCTCCCGATACAGCATCAGACGTGGGCCTTCTTTACACCTGGTTTAAAATGTTTTGGTTGGTCAGATCTCAAATAGGCTGTGTGTTTTTTTTTTTTTTTTTCCCCAGAACTTTTGATCAAATAGATAAAACACATTCACAAAATTTTCATAAACAGTGCCCTCCACAAATATTGGCACTCTTGATAAATATGAACAAAGGCATCTGTGGAAATAAATCTGCATTGTTTATCCTTTTGATAACCCCCAGAAATTCTTATGAGTAAAATATCTCTGAAATATATTCCCATTCATATTTACATTTTTTAGCACACCAGGGTGGAGCTAAGAGCATGAAACTGTCCAGCCATAACTTCCTGGTGCACAGGAGTTTAAATATGAGGAACACAAAGGCCAAATTCCCTTAATTGTCCATCACAAGGAGTAAAACCAAATAACATAGTTCTGATGTGCAGAACAATATTGCTGAGCTTAGAAAATAATAGAAAGTGGCTGTAAGAAAAGTGCTAAAGCATTGAAAATCCCCATTTCCACCATCAGGGCAATAGTTAAGAAGATCTAATTAACTAAAGATGTTACAAATCTGCCTAGAAGAGGACGTGTGTCTATATCATCATAGTGGATGGTGAGGAGAAAACTTTGAGTGGTCAAAGACTCTCCAAGGATCACAGCTGGAGAATTGCAGAGATTAGTTGAGTCTTGGGGCCAGAAAGCCTAAAAAACCCATTCAAATAGCCCCTACATCACCACATGTTGTTTAGGAGGGTTTCAAAAAAATCCTGCTTGCTCATCCAAAAACAAACAGCATATTTATTTGTCAGATACGACTAGAACCTTAAACGGGACTGGCTTCTATGGTCAGATGAAACTTAAAAAAAGAGCTTTTTGGCAGCAAACGCATTTAAGATGGGTTTGGTGGAAGCAGGGATAAAAAGTACCCCATGCCCACATTTAAATAAACTACTGGATCTTTAATGTTCTGGGCCTATTTGTCAGCCAGAGATCCTGGACATCTTGTTTAGATACATGACATCCTGTATTCTATCAAATACTAAGAGAGAAAAAAAAATCTAAACCTGACTGCCACTGTAAGATCTTATAATGGGCAGGGTTTAGATATTCCATCAGGACAATGATCCAAAACAAACACAAAAATGTGTCAGCTGAAGAGGAAAAGAACAAACATGGAACTGGAAATCTGAATGATCTGGAGAGATTCTGGATGAGGGAATGGTGTCTGATCTCTTGTTAGGTGTTCTCCAAACTCACCAGGGATTATAGGAGAAAATTCAGAGCTGTTATCTTGGGAAAAGGACTTTGCAGTAAATGGGTGTCAATAATTGTGGCCAACGTGAACTAGAGAAAAACATTTATTTCATAATGAGATTGGATATATTGGATCACTGTTACACCACAGTAAAGAATGCATATCACTCTGTCACACGGGCAGCTTTGGGACTCTCTGATCACTGTTTGGTTCATCTTATGAACCTCCAACCTACAGGCAGAAACTGAAAACAGCTAAACCTGTTTTAAAGACTGCAAGGAGATGGACTAATGAAACAAAGTGGGTTTTACAAGCCTGTTTGGAATGGACTGATTGGAGTGTTTTTGAAGCTGCTGCAAACGATCTGGACGAACTCACAGAGACTATAACTTCGTATATCAGTTTCTGTGAGGATATATGCATTCCTACCAGGATTTATTTAACATTCAACAATGATAAGCCATGGTTTACAACAAAATTCAGACATCTTCGTCAAGCCAAAGAGGATGCCTACAGAAAAGGGGATAGAGTCTTGTACAATCAGGCCAGGAACACACTGAATAAGGAGATCAGAGTGGCTAAAAGGACCTACGCAAAAAGGTTAGAAAATCAGTTTACTTCAAACAAACCAGCTTCAGTGTGGAATGGTCTGAAAGCCATCACAAACTACAAGACGCCATCCCCCAGCACTGAGGCAAACCAACAACTTGCTGAAGACCTGAATGAGTTTTATTGTAGATTCGAAACCCCCCACACCCGTTCTGACTATCTCTTTTCACAACTACTAACACCTCCCGCAACCCCCCTCTCCCCCCTTCCTGCTTTTCAGATCAGTGAAGACGAGGTGCACCAGGTCTTCAGAAAGAACAAAAGAAGAAAAGCACCAGGCCCAGATGGTGTGACACCAGCCTGTCTGAAAACCTGTGCTGATCAGCTGGCACCCATCTTCTCACAAATCTTCAACAGGTCTCTGGAGTTGTGTGAAGTTCCATCATGCTTCAAACGCTACACCATCATCCCCGTCCCAAAGAAAACCAAGAAAACAGGGCTTAACGACTACAGACCTCTGGCGCTAACGTCTTTGGTCATGAAGTCGTTTGAAAAACTGGTTCTGGCTTATCTGAAGAACATCACTGGACCCCTACCGGACCCCCTACAATTTGCTTACCGAGCAAACAGGTCTGTAGATGATGCCGTAAACATGGGACTGCACTTCATCCTGCAACATCTGGACAGACCAGGGACCTATGTGAGGATCCTGTTTGTGGACCTCAGTTCGGCCTTCAACACCATCATTCCTGTAGCTACAGTGGAGACATTCAAGTTCCTGGGATATGTCATCTCCCAGGACTTGAAGTGGGTCACTCACATCAACTCCATTGTAAAAAAGGCCCAACAAAGGTTGTACTTCCTTCGCCAGCTAAGGAAGTTCAACCTACCACAGGAGCTGCTAAAACAGTTCTACTCAGCCATCACAGAGTCTGTTCTCTGCACATCCTAGCAAATCCCTGCATCTCTACCTCTTTCTATCCTATCCTATCCTATTCTGTTCTGTTCTGTTCTATTCAATTCTATAGCACAACTGTACATACCACTTATTTATTTATTTCTTTATTTATTAGATCTGTAGGTGGAGAGAAGGCGGAAGTGAAAATGTCAATAAATTTTACAACATGCATGTTTAAAGTACGAAAGAAATCCAGTCAAATGAGTTTTTGACTACCTCTGGAAGTGGTTAAAGGAGGACAAGCTCAAAACATCTGCACCTGTATTTAGAGGTGTATTTCCAATTGGAACAACAAAAACACATCTTAATGCCACATGTAAACTTGATTAATATGTATATACGTGCTGCTCGTTAACAAAATAAATGTGGTAACAAAACAGCATTATGAAAGCATCTGATCATAGCGATGTCAATGTTGTGTTAACAGTGTTACCTTGATTTTGTTCATGAGGTGTTTTTACTACACATCTTTAAAGGGTGCTTGTGTGTCTTATTGCCAGGTATAATATTAGCTGGATTCATACAAGAAAAAGTCAATATCATATATAGAAAAGCCTAATTAATTAAGAAAAAACATGGTATGGAATGGAGAGAAGGATTGGTAGTAAAAACTGCTAGAATGGGAGGAACAGGTAAAATCAGGGTGCATTAATCAATAATTGTCCGTCATTGACAGATTTTTTTTTTTCATCAGTAATGGAAAAATCTGAAGGCTGTCCGTCATTTTGACAAATTACACTGAGGGTGATCTATTGTAAAATTGTAGCTGTAATTCCCACCCCTGTCCAGTAGCAGCAGAGAACTGGATCCAGAACAAAAACGAAACTGTCACGAATGTTTTCCTATGCGTTTTGATTACACACAGACGAGTACACAGAAGCTACAACAATCTATCGCACCACATAAAGAGCGCCAAAACAGTATTTATTGCTTGAATTTCCTAATAAAATTGACAAAATTTGAAATCTGAGACTTTGTTTCATATCAAAAGTAACACAAGGCCCAGCCAATTGCTATTTATTGAAAGGAAGACGCACTACGTACTGTTCATTTATCAACTGAAAACAGCATAGACCAAAAGATCGATAGATGTTCATTAATGAGAGAAGAATCCGTATTGGTTCATTAATGAGAATCTATTAAAATAAAGAAATCAATGTTTTTCAACACTGCGTTGTTGTCCTGTAGGTTCATGATTAAAAATGAAAATGTGAACAAATATACAACCCTGTCCATCAAAATGACGGACAATGTTAAAGTCTAGCGCAACCTCTGGGTAAAATGTAGAATTAGTTGTAACAATTTTTATCTCAAAGGACATTTAGTGCAGGTGGGTTCAAGTCAGTCATCTGCATTTAATGCAGAAAATGTTACACCACAGGGAAAGGGGTGCCATTATGCTTTTTCACTTTTTGAACTTTAGTCAGTGTGTGTGTGTATCTTTGGGCATAAAAAAGATCTACAAAGTTACAGATCTCAAAGTCCACTCCAAAGGGAAATATTTCATTTTTTAAAGGGGTCATCGGATGCCCATTTTCCACAAGTTGATATGATTCTTTAGGGTCTTAATAAAAAGTCTCTAATATACTTTGATTAAAAATTCTCAATGGTTTTGTAAAAAAAAAACACCCTTTTTACCTTTTCAAAATGAGCTCTGCAAAAATCATCTCATTCTAAAGGGTTGTTCCTTTAAATGCAAATGAGCTCTGCTCACCCCGCCCCTCTCTTCTCTCTGTGGAAAGATGCTATTGTTTACATTAGCCGCATGTAGCCGGGTTTAGCCACGTTTAGCCGCTAAACTTCCTAACTACCACGTTATAAGGAAAGGCGATCGCAAAGATTCATAAAATAACCCTTATACTCACTTCTGCTGTAAGTGAAGCTGGATCATGAATGATTTGTGCGAACATAGACGGATATATGTAGATCGGGAGGCGCATTCCCTTCACAAACAACTGTAATCTACTGCATCTTCAGCGGCTCAGATGTCGGGAGTAAATGACGACCACTATGTTCATTATTACATCCAGCACCTCCATCGCTCAATCTGAGATATTCTTGTCTCATTTACATCACTGCTCCGGCATCGAAACAAAGAGGGCGGACTGTGACGGCTGATTCAAGGTAAATCGCTCATGTCAATCAACTATCATGGGAGCGGCCTCTGCGGGTGTGACGCAACAACGACTTGAAAAAGGGGATATTATTTTTACAGATTAATTAAAAACCGCTGCATGGATTTGTATCATTATAGGATAGATTTGTACATACACTGCCAACACACATTAATGTTCAAACAACATGAAAAAGTGAACTTAGTATCCGATAACCCCTTTAAAAATCCCTTTTCAAGAACTTGAAGGATTACAAATTTAAGAATCTGTTTCAAATATGCCTATCCTATGCATATTTGTTATAGGTTCCAATATAACAACATGAACTGAAAAAGTTATGTATATTGTGACAGTCTAAGAGCAGGCAGCCCAGGCCCTGAGACAGTAACCTCTTGTCTTTATGCAGTTCCTGAACATCTGGCAGGTTTTCCCAAGTTAAGTGTGAATTCTAAGCTCAAGGTGCAACTGTGCCTTTTGTTTAAGCACCTATGCATTTGAATGACACTTGTATGTTAAATAGATCAAGGCTGGGAAAAATCTTTAACTGAGCTGTTTTCCTGTACCACATTTGCATGATTGTTTAGATTGATTTTTGGTGCCGTGACCCGGATAGAGCTTCTCGCCAGACATCGTTCCAGACTGAATTCCAGAAACTTTTTTCAGCTCAACAACGATTTGGTGAGTGTTACTCTATTCAAAGAACCACTACAGACCAGTACATGTGGTTAGCCTCTGCGTGTTAACAAACAGCTGCAGGGTTTGGTTAACAGACTAGTTATCCTCTATTCAGCTAGAGAAGATTAGCATTATGTGCTAATATCTGTTATCCTCTGTTTCAGGCAGAGAAGATTAGCGTAAAGTGATAGTTTATGTTCAGGAATCCTCTGCTTTGCCACAGAAGGTTGAATACATTATAATGTATATTAACTAGGTTTTCCTCTGCTTTGCCAGAGAAGGTTAACAACAGTTGTCCTGTGTTGACAAATTTATCCTCTGCTTGCCAGGGAGGTGTTAGAAGTGTATTGTTGTGTCAAAAAAACATTACAAAATGTTGAGAAGGGACGCTAGGTTGATTCCAACAACTGAAAAAGGTGGACTAGCTACCCCTTTATGGACAGACAATGAGTTCAAATCATTGTTAGGAGAGCACATGGACTCAATAGTGACAGAGTCAGTCAGATTGGATTTGACAAAGAAATTTGGTATTGATCCAGAAAAGGTATGGTCAATTAAAGAATGCAAAAAGGTACTTGGGGCATGTATCAGAAAGAAAAACATTAAAGGCATTATCTGCTGCCACAGAGAGTTTACCTTATCCTTAGCACAAGAACAAGCTCAGTGTATTGCTAAGTTAAAAGAACAAAACAAACAGCTGCACACTCGAGTGTCCGGTCTCACTAAAAAGGTGGGCCGTAACAAGGCCTCAACCAAAAGTGACTCAAACGACCAACAGTCAAGATGAAAGCTATCCTGACTTACAGTCTTTGTGTAGACAAGAGGACAAATGCAATACTAGAAGGATAGAGAAAGATGCAACAATTTCAGTTGAAGTATGTGGAGCGAGACAAAGGGCTCAGAGTAGGGTAGAAGGTGTTGAAACTGTTCCATCTGCAACCCCCAGACTCCAGTTACAAGCAGCCCATACAGCGCTAGGACCTAAAGATATAGAGAGACTATCTCAGAGCTTACCCTCAGCACGCACAAATTTTTCTGAATTTAGAAGAGCACTGACTAGCAAAATGCGTCTCTACGACATGTCGTTAACAGAAGTCACACAGCTGATGTCACAAATTCTAACTGAATCTGAATTCAACAGTTTTGAGTCTGCTGTCACTTCTGAACTACAACATGCCAGTAAAGCGGATTTGAGAGAAGGTGTTTTGAAAATTCTAAAGAATATCATGGGACCCAAAAAAGACTGGTCCAGAATCACTAACTGTGTACAAAGGAAAGAAGAAACCGTGAATGAACACTCTGTAAGGTTCTGCCAGACAGCTGTAACTTACAATGGAATAGTTGATGATTCTGAAAGTGTGCTAGAGGACAAGGGACCCTTAGTCCACATCTGGTCAGATGGCCTTGTAGCTGAGTACAGAAAAGCCTTGACATTCCTAGATCTAACTTGGTCTAACAAAACTCTCAGAAGTAACCTAGACATGTTAGCTCTTTGGGAAAGAGACTCTGATGTTAAAGCAAGAGTAAAGATTGCAGCAGCATCCTTTCAGGTGAACACAAAGAACCAACAGAAGCGTAAATGTCCTAAGAGGGAGGGCAGTTGTCATTACTGTGGTAAACCTGGACACTGGATGAAAGAGTGTAGGAAAAATAAAAAGTATGTAAGAGAAATGAACAGTGTAAATCAGCTCCTACTCAGTCTGCTTGCAACTCTGAAGCAGACCCTCCCCACTACACCAAATTTGTGGGGCAGCTTGCTGAGGTGCTAACTGTTAAGGCTGTGAGTTCTTAATTACCCCAGTAATCTACAACAAAGATGAAAAGATTCTTTGTAAATAGAACAAAAGGAAGTTGACTTCCTCCCACTGGGGGACTCTGGTTAAGTACACTCACAGCCAAAAACAATACTACAGCACACTCCAGTCACTCACCTATCCTCTATGGGTTATGATGTTTGTTATGACTGATGTTTCATTAGAGGATGGAGTGATCGCACAGTTAAGTTCGCACACTAACTACAGGGACAGACTAGGACACACAGGCCAGTGAGGAGCCCAGGGAAGAACCGAAGTGCAACAGGCCTCGGGGGCCAACCCTGTGGTGAAGATTTCCTCATAGGTTTTTCCCCTCATCAGTTTGTCCCCACCTCACTGGTCCATAGGTGTCAAATGACTTAAGACTAGGTCAACAAAACACTATACGATCACCAGACTTAAAACCACTATATGATCACCAGACTTAAAACCACTATATGATCACTAGACTTAAAACCACTATACGATCAACAGAAGTCTAAAATTGTCTATGCATGAATACTGCTGGTCTGCTGTTTCTCTGTTTTCTTGTGTTACAGGTATGTGTACATGCCATGATGTCTTCAAAAACACCATCCTGGAGTAAAGCATCACCTCAGACATCCATGAACAAGCTTCACGAGGACAGAGAGTCATCTGAGTGAATCTACGTGGAAAATGGACTACAGAAAACTACAGACTACACAGCTATTCAGGCGCCATGGACGTCAGGACTTCCACTCTTACGCTACATGGTTTTCTGCGTCAACATGTAGCTTGTACGGCATGTTACCATCCATGTCGTATGTGTCAACAGTTATGGTTCTGAAAAGAACTATTACACCTAATTAAATCTAGGACAAGACACAGAATAAGATATATGTGCCTGTAACTATTTAAAGTTACATGAATAGAAGATGGGGCTTAATGTTAACAAACATAGGCTATAGAATGGATTTATGGAGGTTTAAATTTGAATAATGTGAGAGTTATTAGAACTCTCAAAGGGGGGACTGAAGGATTACAAATTTAAGAATCTGTTTCAAATATGCCTATCCTATGCATATTTGTTATAGGTTCCAATATAACAACATGAACTGAAAAAGTTATGTATATTGTGACAGTCTAAGAGCAGGCAGCCCAGGCCCTGAGACAGTAACGTCTTGTCTTTATGCAGTTCCTGAACATCTGGCAGGTTTTCCCAAGTTAAGTGTGAATTCTAAGCTCAAGGTACAACTGTGCCTTTTGTTTAGCACCTATGCATTTGAATGACACTTGTATGCTAAACAGATCAAGGCTGGGAAAAATCTTTAACTGAGCTGTTTTCCTGTACCACATTTGCATGCTTTGTTTAGATTGATTCCACCTCTATGTACTCCTCCCCCTTCAAACCTATATACTCTGCTGTGCTGAGCTCAGCATAGATCTACTGTTTCAGTACTGCCACACCCCTTGATCTACTCCAGTTGCCACATGAGAGCAGTAACGCGCCGCAGACCTGTGTGGTAAGAGATTTATTCATCATACAGTGTAGACAACTTCACTTATAACGTGATTGTTTTTTTTTTTAAAATCGTAAACTTGCACTAGAATAGGCTAGGCTGTTTTTTGATAATGTTAGGCTGCTTTTAGCCTTATGCTGGAGCTGGTTTCGGGCAATGAAACTAAGTATGTAAATAATTAAATTAGCACGATAATATCACGTATTTGCGATCTCACAGGCTGATGATAGGACTCAACACTACTGTAGTGTATTATTTACTCCCCCTCCATGCATCCTAGGTGTATATGACTCCCTTCTTTCAGACGAATGCCATGAGAGTCTAATAAAGTGCATCCATCCATAATAAAAAGTGTCTCACACGGCTCTCCTGTAGCGAATCGATGCGTTTTGGTAAGAAAAATATTCATATTTAGAACATACGATTCACTATTGATCTAGCTTGTGCTAACTGCTTTGACAAGGGGTGTGGCAGTACTGAAACACCGTCTAAGCCAGGGGTACTCAAATATAAACTTGAAAGGTCCACTTACCAAATTTCCGTTCAGTCCGAGGTCCGGAAAAGTAACGGTCAAATTCCAAATACTCCAACAACAACAAAAAAACAAACCTCAAAACTTTGGAACTGTACACAAAAAATGATAGACCTTTAGTGCGAAAGGTGACACCTTCTTTGTGCCACCAGCTGTTTAAACTTGGGCTTAAAAGGTGTGAGGGCCAGGCGGAGGCACTGATGTAAGTGTTCATTGGTGAGTGTGCTGCGGTATGCGTTTTTCACCATGTTCATGGTTGAAAAGGCAGATTCACAGCAGTATGTTGAAGGAAACATGGTGAGAATTTGAAGGGCCATCTTCTGCAGGAGAGGAACACCTGCTGCAGTAACCATCTTTGTCCAGAAGGTGACAGGGTCACAGTGAGATTCCTGCAGTGCTAGGTTTTCTTGGAGCTCAATTAGCTCTGTTTGCAGAGTAGCAGCATTGGCCCATGGGAAGACTTTCATGGCTTCAGTTGAGAATTCTGCAATACTTTTGACAAGAAATGGATTTTCGATGCACAACAAGACTTGTTTTCCGAGAGGGAAATCTTCAAAGCGAGTTTGGAAATTTGTAATCAGCTTTTCCAGGAATTCAGCATAATTGTGACGGTGATGTTTTCCTGCAGTCTGATCCAAAAGTCTTGGGAAGTGAAGAAGGTTCTGCTTTAAGTCACATTTGAACACCTCCAGCTTCCTTTGGAAAGCACGGACAGCTCACATGAGGTCACACACTGTGCTGTTTTTGCCCTGGAGTTTCAAATTAAGGTCGTTGAGATGGGAAGTAATGTCAGTTAGAAAAGCAACAACTTCCATTTCTTCTTCATTCTTCATGAAATCCACAAACGGTTTGGCTTTTGCACTCTTCTGATCCAACAGAAATGTCTCCAGCTCTTTCCGCAGTGCCCAAAACCGCTCCAGTACCTTGCCTTTACTAAGCCACCGGACATTGTTGTGAAGGAGCAAATCATCAGATGTTGCATTCACCTCTACTAGAAATGAGCGCAACAAACGATGTTGCAGAGCAGAGGATGCTCTCAGATAGTTGACAAGTTTCATGACTGTTGTCATTACTTCTGAGTACCTTTCTCCAAGGCTGGCACACAAAACTAAGTTGTTCAAGCAAATGAACAGCAAGTATTTCAGTTCGTCTTGCCGCAGTGGAATCAGAACAGGGTATTTGGCTTATTTTCTGGATTATTTCATCCTTTTGAGTCCCTTCAAAAAGAGCAGTCACCACTTCACTCATACACTCCTTGACTATTTCAGCATCAGAGAAAGGTTTCTTGTTTTTTCCCAGGACCCATGCTACTCTTAGTGAGGCTTCCGTTGCTCGCTCCTGTTGTGTGGCTGATCTAACTATTACACTGCTTGTAGCTTCATAGGATGATTTCAGCTGGTTTATTTTTGTGGTCCTTAACTCTGTGTTCTGAGGGTAATTTTGTTCAAAATGTGTGTGCTTGGTTTCATAATGACGTTTCACGTTACCACTTTTGATGATCGCTACCGTCTCGTTGCAGATTAAACACATTGGTTTTCTGCTTCCCACGGGGAGCACGAATGCATATTTTTCTGTCCACTCACTCTTAAACTCGCGGTTTTCAAAATCAACTTTTCTTTTCTTATCAACGGCCAGCTTTGAGCACGCCATTTTCACTAAGTTAGAAAAACAAAAAAACAGTCAGTTATCGATATTTGCAAATGATAGAATGCCTGTTCGCCTGCCTGGCCCAGAAGATGTCACCGGTCGATAAATCTGGCTGTCTCGAGTGAGCGAGAGCGCGAACGAGTGACGTAGTTGTCACGTTGCTATAGCGATGCTGTTACAGCTGCTGCAATTGGACATAGATGACGCAGCTAAAACGAGTACAATCCTCAAAGACATATATCGCGGAATCACAATTGCGTGCTCCATTGAAAACTCATTTGGATTATGATTAAATTAGCATGTTGGTTTTGGCGTCGGTCCAGATTTAACCGTGTCTGGGTCTGAATGCGGACCGGAGTCTGCCTATTGAGCACCCCGGATCTAAGCTGTTCGCCAATCACAACGCTGTGGGATAGTTAACCAATCATAACACATTTCCTTTTTTCGGAAGGCTGGCCTTCATTAAACCTGGAACTAATCAAGTCATTTGTGCCAGGCTGGGAGAAAGGTATTGTAATAATGTAAATTATGTGAAAAATAATGCGTTTTTCGAACCACCAAGCATGAAAGCATGTTCTAGTACACCCCCAAAACAAAATCAAGACTTTGAAAAATAGCATAATAGGCCTTTAATAATTAGTGACACATTTGAAAATGTGGGCCTTGGTATAGGATATGCATTATGTGCTGATGATGGCACCATATGGAAGAGGGGTCAAATCTTTTTGTAAATCATTTATTGCATGCAGGCAGCCATTAAAAATGTGGAACATTGAACTGAAGATTCAAAATGTCAGCAAGTAAAAATCACATTGTGTATTATACACATATAAGACGGGGTTGCTGCAAGGCATTGAAAAGCATTAAAAGTCATTAATTAGATTTAGCATTTTTGAAAAGAATACATTTTATTTTTTAAAAAAAAGTTTTAGTAAGTTTTCTAACCTTTTTCTGGGACATTTAAAATTTAGCTCAGGAGCATTCATATAGCTTGCAGATGTTACTGCACTTTGAATAGAGTTAAATTGGCAAATTCATTTAAATGAGTATGATTTGGAAAGGCACATACCTCTCAATAAAAGGTCTAAAAGCTGGGATAAACTTACAGTAAGACAAACATCACTGCCACACTCTTCCAGTCCGGTCTTTATGGCGACATGGCCAAACTCAATCCTCTCCTCAGTGAAAACACATGAAAACGCACTTGAAATGTGCAACAAAGCACCTAAAGAACTCTCAGATTGTGAGAAACAAGATTCTCTGGTCTGGTGAACATCAATTCCAAGCATCATGTTTGGAGGAAAGCAAGCACTGCTCATCACCTGCACAGTAGCATCCCAAAAGTAAAGTATGGAGCATCCTTATGCTATGGGGCTGTTTTTCAGTGGCGGGGACTGAAGGACTCGTCAGAGTAGAAGCAAAGCTCAACACAGCAAAATATTGAGATAACTGAAATATTGAGTCTTAATGAAAACCTACAGCATTCAGAAACTCAGACTGGGCAGAGGGTTCAGCTTCCAACAGGATAATTACCCTAAGCACTCAGCAAGAGTGGCTTATAGACAACTCTGTGAATGTCCTTGAGTGGCCCAGCCAGAGTCTGGGATTGAACCCAATCAAAAATTTCTGGAGAAACTTGAAAATGTCTGCCAGCCCCCATCCAAGCTAACTTTAACTAAGTATGGTGCTTTAACTAAGTACCACATCAAGGGTATAAATAATCAATGTACTTATTTTTAAAATAAATTTGCGAAGTTGTCACTCCGTGATCTTAGTTTTGTCATTATGATGTATGGAGTGTAGATTGATGTGGGGAAAAAAGTACTATGAGGCTTACATTAAACTAATTAGGCCAATGAGGAACCGTTAACAGTAGCAAAATAAACATTAACAATGACTATGAATTAAAAAAATCAATGCCAACTTGCCATCATGCTGTACTGCCAAAAAACACTTTCAGTTGTAATTAGAGCAACAGCTCTGGCATCTCTGAAGAGCAATCAGCCCATTTATGGACAACATTAAATGTATTTCAAATGATATTTCTTGCTAAGTTAGCGATGACTATCCTGGGGTGCATTTCCGAAAAGCAACTATGGTCGCAAGTTATGTTGTTACAAATACAGTTCAATGAAACTTATGACCATAATTAGCTAACAATGTTTTTGGGAAACGCACATCTGGCTAGTAGGTAGCATGTTAACAAGCTAACTAGACAGCTACCTGGCTGACAACAGTCCACATGTTAGCTCACCCTAGCTATAAACATTTGAACATACCAGCGGTGTTTCCCAACGAGTTCTCAAGAACACGCCACTATTTTTGAAAAAAGGCAAATTTTTCAACTCCACTAGAGTTAAACAGTTGAGTTTTACCTTTTCCGAATCCATTCAGCTGATCTCCAGGTCTGGCGGTAGCACTTTTAGCATAGCTTAGCATAGATCGGGGTGGCGAACATCGGTCCTGGAGAGCCGCAGCCCTGCATAGTTTTGCTTCAACCCTAATCAAACGCACCTGAACAAGCTAATCAAGGTCTGAAGGGTTACTAGAAAGCAACAGGCAGGTGAGTTTTAATTAGGGTTGAAGCTGAACTCTGCAGTGCTGCGGCTCTCCAGGACTGGAGTTCGCCACCCCTGGCATAGATCATTAAATCTGATTAGACTGTTAGCATCTCGCTCAAAAATAAAAAAAGAGTTTCGATATTTTTCCTATTTAAAACTTAACTCTTGTGTAGTTGCATCAAGCGCTAAGACCGATGGAAAATGAAAAGTTGTGATTTTCTAGGCTGATATGTCTAGGAACTAAACTCTCATTTCGCTGTAATAATCAAGGGACTTTGCTGCCGTACCATGGGTGCAGCAGGTGCAATGATATTACGCAGCGCCTCAAAATAGTCTCCCTGTGCAAGCAGGTGGTCTGGACTGCTGTCCATAGTCTCTAAAAAATCTTGATCTCTTTGTGTTTCCCTTATCTGTTGTCCATTCTTTTCACACTGGATAGCAAGTCCTCAGAAAGAAGCAGTCACTGGTGTTGTTGCAGTCTCTAAAGTCCATCCATGTCATGGTGAATCTCAGGATTTCTAGATCTTTTAGGCCGGGAGTTCTGGATTTTGCAGGTCTGGAAATCTCTTGATTTTCTAGGTCATGGTGATCACCCTGTTCTTTACGAAATTAATTTTCTTGTGGGAGTCCTCTGGCTCCACTGGTTCTGCTTGGCCTTCTTGTTCTTCGGGTGACTGGAGGTAACACTTTATAATAACTATCCGTTATAACTAGTTAATAGACTATTAATAAACTGTTAGTTAATGAGTTATAAATGACTTGTTAAATAACAGTTAATAGTTTGCTAATTATTTATAACTGTGCCTTATAGATAGCCAATAGATAACTTACAAGCTGTTAGTTAACAAGTTATAAATGACTTGTTAACTGTATTTTAATGATTTATAACTATACCTAATAAATTAGTAATAGATCATGAACAAGCTGTTAGTAAATTACTTACTAAAGACTTGTTAAGTATCAGTTAATAGTTTATATATGTTATTGGGACGTTATCCTAAAGTTGCAACTATTCTTCATTTATTAACTGTTAGTAAATGAGGAATAGTTGCAACTTTAGAATAACGTCCCAATAACATACATAAGCTAATAACTAACACTTAACTAATATATTAACTCACACTGTACAGATCAGTTGTTCATAGTTTGTTAACCATCTACTAATACCAGTGAAACTTTGTAGAACAGCAAATGGACGGAACAAGTTCAAGCTACAGAAATTTGATGTGATATTTAAAATATTAAATTTTTGTACCTCAACCTTGTTCCACCCATAGGCTTTTCTGTGTACTGTATTTTACCAAAGAAACTCCACAGATGAAATGTTGAACATTGTGTTTAATGTATAGAAACACACATACTGACCATCACATGGCAGAACAGCAGTATACAACAGAATACAAACCCATGAGGTTTGGGCACTTTTTGTGCTAAACACTGGATAAACAGAATTTCAGAGGTTAGTGTCCATACATCACAGCAATGTCATGGATTATCCTTCCTAACGGCCCTTTGCGATGCTTACGGGCAAGCCACTCATGCTATTCAATAACTCTGAGATGGTCTACCAGTAACTCCTCTGTACGATTCCCCCTGAGTCTCCACACATTTTCCTTAACCGTTCTCCAGGCCCTCTCTATGTGCTGAGTATGTGCACCTGTTTGGGCATCAACATATGACACACTGTGATTGACAGTGAAATGGCTGTAACCTAGCTGAGGTAAAGCATTGCGATAAGCCCGCCACTCATCACTTATTACTGTCGATCCCACTTTAACATGGTGAGCTATAAGTGGCACCAGATCTCTCCTTCTTCTTCTCTCGACTAAGCGAAGAACAGGCTTTGCATGTCTTCTCCCTCTCCGGTTCACACCTAGCATCCCAAACACCCACTTCTTCCTCTTCCACCCACCAGCCATTCGTCCCCGTCCGTACTGTTGAAAACATAAAATATTAGGAATTATTCTTCTTTAAACAAAATGAATAATCTATCATTCAATGGTAATTTGCATTACTATCTTGATAATAGTGCTTGCCTTTCTTTTGTGTCTGGAGTGGCTCTTATCAACGGTGACAAACTGCTGGCACCCCCCAATGTACTGGCCTCTTGCTTGCTGATATCTGTCCATTGCAGTAGTGCACACATCTCGCAGCTTTTGAGCCATCTTGGACAGGGTTGCTGAGCTTCCAGAAATGTCATCATTGATCATGTCCACTTGACGTAGATGCAGGCCTTGTGCAAATCTGATAGAACAAGGAAAATAATTATTATACCACAGTTCTTTTGATCCTTTTGGTTTGATACACAAAGTTTGCATCTACTGCACCTCAGGATATGAAAATTGTCCACTGCTGTGTAGACAAAAACAGCAGTAATGATGGAAAATATGTTTTGTGGTATTGTCTACAGAGCTCTGTCAATACATTTGGGACTAATAATACTGCAGGATATTTGTGAAATCCTATTTCTAATATTAATTGCCAGAGCCTATAGATTGAGAGTGCTAATTGCCATTGAGCTTCAAGAGGCAGGGTCAGACACTCATGTTGCTCCACCAGGCCTAATGCTGACCAACACAGCATCCCATAAGTAACAGCAATTAAACATATTTCCATAATTAAACTGTTAAGAATTCAAGCTGTAAATTACACCTTTTAGCAAAATAAATCACAAAAGTGAAATAACTCCAAACACCTGTTATCATCATGAGTCTAGAGATGCTCCATAACATAATAATCACAAGCTTTAGTACATAGTCTCCAGTTATTGTTTATGACAGCATAGTTATACAGTATTTCTATTGAAATAAACACTTTTTTTTTATCATAGACAGACAGACTAAAATCATATACCTGTGCCATAGCATACCTGTACACAAAGCGCATCCAGTTGAAGAGGGAGACCTTTGACTTGCTGAATATAGATTTGTGTCTAATTGACCTCTTCAGTTTCCTCCTTCTGTAGTTATGGCTTTTGCAAACCCTGAAGATATATACAAATAAAGATAAGAATGACACAGGCCAGGGTAGTGGCCAGAGCAGTGATTCTCAAACATTTTCATGTCAAGGACTCCCAAATTAATGTGTATTTGGCCATGGACCCCATCTGAAAATATTTTGTGCCAGGAACCCCCATAAAATGTGTGTTAATATGTTTCAAAAGTGTTTAATTTTTTTCAGTATTTTTTCTGAAAATAGCAGATCTATAAGCTTACAACGTTTTGACGTGTGATCTTGTACATTAGTATTAAGTTGTGTAGTGTATAGTAGTGTATTTCTAGAAATTAATGTTAACATGAATTAAGATATATTGGGCACTCTTATTAGCTCACAATTAAATAGAATTAAATTAAATTTCATTTTAACTAGAATTCTGGACCAAAATACCCATGTATGTTGTCATTTCATGCAATAAGAATAAACTTACCATGCATAGTTGTCCACACAAACTGATTCCTTTAATTTCATCTTGTGTTTGCATTTTTGGCATCTCATCCATCTTCTTAGAAGCTTTTTTCTGCATCCATTCGATTATTTCTCTGTGTCTTCTTTTAGAATTAGTTCTGCCTTCTATAAGCTCTCTTAGCTCAGTGGCTAAACCAGGCATTTTTTGGCTACGATATTACAATATGACTTGATTAGGGCCTACCTATTTTCTTATCCTCTGTTCTTTCCACACACATCACACAAGCTTCCCGAGTCTGTGACTAGCTCCCGCCAGATTGTTTGAATTTTATTTGAATATTATAGGTCGGGGGTGACGAGGGTGAAACAAGCCAATCGTAATTGTATTCACGGGCTGGAGGAGGAGCCATCCGGCCTCTTCCATCATATTGGCTGGTTGTCAACTTGTCAATCACCTTGCATCACCACTGTACTTTGATAATTGACAACCGGTCACAACCTAGACAGACACGCCCATCCTTCGCTCACTCAGCAAGTTCTTAATTGGATGGACAGCTCGCATTAGCATTGATGAAGAATGAATACACGGTTTGGTAAAATGTCCAGTACCAGTGTTCCCAGCGGCGATGCGCAAAATACCGAGATAAATTCAGGTACTGTCTGGAGAAAGAGAAAGAAGTCAACAGCGGGTACTTCCAGTAAAAAGAAAGCTACACCTGTGGACCATGCTGTGCACATGGACAACAATGGTGACGGTAAGCAAGACTGTTTGCTATCTTTTCATTAAAGATGTTTGATCAGGAAAACACGGACTGATAGATTTGTACTACATAATACAACCAGATTAGTGAAGTGTCCAATTAAGTGTGTGTGTGTGTGTGTGTGTGTGTGTATGCACGTGTGCGCGTTTTCTTGCGTCTGTCGTGCGCCAGTATATATGGTCTAGCTGGTAAAACTTAGTCTAGAATAACTGAATTGGCTGCAAAATAGTCAAACAAGAATCATCATACTGGTGTGATTGTATGCTTTAACTCAAGGTTTAGGCAAAATATCAAGATATATATCGTACCGTTACCGTGACATAACCTAAAAATATCAAGATTTTTCAAAAAGGCCATATCGGCCAGCCCTATAGATATATATGTGCGTACTGTATGTATATAATGATAGTACATATCCATTCATATATTCACTGATGATGGATGATAGTTATACAATTATGTTCACTCATCCAGAGAGCCAGTGCAGATATCTAGAGCCAGCTGCTCATTATTTTATTTTACCTTCATCTGGCTTTTATGATTAGAGCTTTTTTAATTCTCTATCCTATTATTCTAGATACTGAGGCAACTGTAGCTCCAACAGCATTTTTACATATTAAGAATAAGCAGCTTAAGCTCTGTGAGGCCAAGAAGAAGCAGCACACAGTCACAGAAAAAATCAGTGACCGGACTAAGGAGACAGACTCCCTCCGCCAACAAGTTGGTCAAAGTAAGTAGGCCTAACACTTTCTTGGGAAAACATGTTTGCACACCTGACAATCATACTTGGGTGCTTTGTAAAATATATATACAATTGAGTGGTAGAAAGGCCAACATTTCACGGTGACAAGACCTTCATCAGAGCATAAGCGTGTTATTACCCAAACAATACACAGTTAATACCTGGAAGATAATATCTGTAGCATTGATTGAGAACAGACTCATCTGTCCAACTGATGAGATCATGATTTGATGAATCAGTGAAACTGAAAGTCTTAATCAATGTAAATGTTGATAAGAATGTAGTCGACTTGTATCGTCATAGTTAGTAATGCATTTGGTATTGTATTTTCTATTATGTTGTAGGTACAGATGACGGTGGGACAATTGACACATCTTCCTCTGCCAACTTGTCTCCTGGTGCATCTTCTTTCTCTTCATCCTCCAGTCCATCCAGCTCCTCTTCGTCCTCAAGTCCATCCAGTTCCTCTTCATCCAGCTCCTCATCCTCATCAACTGATTCTTCCGATTCAGACAAGAAATCGAAGAAAAGACGCAAGAAGAAAAAGAAGCACCACCACCAGAGTCACAAGAAAAAGGACAAAAGGAAGAAAAAAGAGAAGGAAAAAAGGCACCATGGCAAGCAGAGAGGTAAGTGTAAAGAGAGAAAGGAAATAAGGCTGTGTCTCTCTCTCTGTCTGTCTCTCTCTCTCTCTCTCTCAATTTAATTCAATTCAATTCAAAGCGCTGTATTAGCATGACCGTTAAAATACAGTGTTGCCAAAGCAAATAACAGCAATACAGACAATAAATAAAAACAAACATAAAAAAAACAAGAAATAATGCTGCACCCCTCATGTGTGTCAGGCATGTAGACATCTGTCTCTCTCTCTCTCTTTCTCTCTCTATGTAAAAAGTTTATTTTCCAAAATGTACTTCTTGGTGGGTATATTATCTTGGACCCTCCAATTGCTCTGTGCCCATGTAATCTTCATTACTTTTTGCAACCACTTTGCATCTATGTGTGTGTTTCCCTGTGTCGATTCACTACTTGTATGTTTGTTATACCTAACTAAATTTCTATCTGTTTCAGCACGTCATCCTGAGGAGGTCATCAAGAGATACAGGAAAGTCCTTAAGGCGTACAAGAAAGGAAGAAAGCTGAGTGTGGCATATCGAAAGGTCAGTGTCGACTGAAACACCATCGTCGCCAATGCCCCGATCTGTGAGCTGGCTGTTGTGGCCCCGAAGAAATACAAGGAGTTGCTGGTTGCTCATACACCACAGCAACGACTTCAGGACTTTGCAAAAAAATGTCTGGAAGTGTTGATTAATGATCCAAACCTTTTGAGGGATGTTGAACATCAAAAGAAAAAGGGGAAACTGATTCCTCTGTCTACAAAACCTTAGGTGTTGTGTCACTGTGGGATGGTGCCCTAGAGCAGTTTGGTTGTAGCTCGGGTCTGGTTCACTCAGTATAGAGGGTCCAAGGTGTGATAAAACATGTTCATATCAATAATGCCAATGGCTAGATTTTTATTTATTTTGTTTTCATGTTTAGCACAAAAAGTGCCCAAACCTCATGGGTTTGTATTCTGTTGTATGCTGCTGTTCTGCCATGTGATGGTCAGTATGTGTGTTTCTATACATTAAACACAATGTTCAACATTTCATCTGTGGAGTTTCTTTGGTAAAATACAGTACACAGAAAAGCCTATGGGTGGAACAAGTTTGAGGTACAAAAATTTAATATTTTAAATATCACATCAAATTTCTGTAGCTTGAACTTGTTCCGTCCATTTGCTGTTCTACAAAGTTTCACTGGTATTAGTAGATGGTTAACAAACTATGAACAACTGATCTGTACAGTGTGAGTTAATATATTAGTTAAGTGTTAGTTATTAGCTTATGTATGTTATTGGGACGTTATTCTAAAGTTGCAACTATTCCTCATTTACTAACAGTTAATAAATGAAGAATAGTTGCAACTTTAGGATAACGTCCCAATAACATATATAAACTATTAACTGATACTTAACAAGTCTTTAGTAAGTAATTTACTAACAGCTTGTTCATGATCTATTACTAATTTATTAGGTATAGTTATAAATCATTAAAATACAGTTAACAAGTCATTTATAACTTGTTAACTAACAGCTTGTAAGTTATCTATTGGCTATCTATAAGGCACAGTTATAAATAATTAAACTATTAACGGTTATGTAACAAGTCATTTATAACCCATTAACTAACAGTTTATTAATGATCTATTAACTAGTTATAACGGATAGTTATTATAAAGTGTTACCTAAGATGTTGCCCCCCTTTCCTCCACAGGAATCTTTTAGCATTTAAAACATCAGTGTTACAGAAATTTAATCACAGAATGCAATTAAATAATGTCTCAGAAATTATATTTAAATATCAATGCCATTAACACATTTAGCATAAATTATGAAGAATCACCCCCGTTTTGATAGTAAACATATTTTTTAAAATATGGTACTATCATAAAAAAAAAAAAAATCTGCAATTCACATCAGCATCTGCTTGTGACTGGACTAATGTTGTTCATGCAGTGCTGCGTCTGACAAGGTGTGAATGGTCTCTTCCTTATTTCCTTTCAACAATGCCAACTGGGTTTCTAAATTGCTGAATCTTCTTAAGCAGATCACGATAACCCATCTTTCTTTTGTGTGGAAAGTGACACTGTCTTGCCTTGTGTCCCATCCTTCCACAAGCAAAACAAACAACTTCCTGATCTCTCCTACCTTTCACCAAACAATGCCTTGCTACGTGACCATCTTTTCCACATGCATGACTGACAAAACTTTAATGAGGTCTCTCACGGTCTTGATAATGTCTAGCAATGTGACCAGCTTTTCCACATACGTAACAGAGAGTGACACCTTCTGAATTTACTCTTTCAAATCTCCTTGGTTTCTGATGGAAACCACCAGATCATCTAGAACATTCTCTCCTGCCAAAGGCAGCAACTGGATGTCTAGATTCTGCAGCTTTCCTTTGACTATTTGCTTTAAAATACTGTCATTTTGGAAATTATTTGCTCGTATCAGGGTTTCTACAGATATGAACAAGTGAAATGTAGTGAAATGTAAGACTTTTTAAAGTGCCCCTATTATGCCATTTTAAAGTTTGCTAATATTGTTTTAATAGACTCCTAAAACAGGTTTACATGTATGCAAGGTCAAAAAACACTTTAGTTTTCTCTAAAAATAGATTTAATTTTACCTAATTTCTAAATGATTCATAAATGACTTGTGGGAAGCAGTTCAAAGAATCAGTCTCTCTAAACCCCTCCTTTCCGTGAGCCCTCACTGCTGTGATTGGTCAGATGGCGCAGTCCTTTATGATTGGTCTACCGCAGACAGCATGTTAGAGAACGAAACGCCCATTGCCATAACTGACTGACAGCCCTGGATACTTGTCAATACATAGAAAAGATGGCATAGATTTTACCTTACCAATTCGAGCCAGAGTCTGATGATGAAACGGCTGAAGTGGCTAATCGACAAGTTAGCACGGGCTACCGTGGAAAGTGCTCGCAATTTGCTTATGTAAGCGAACCGGGCTCACCTCTATGTTGTAAACTTCAACATTGTATAATGCATTAAGGCGGCTTTCACACCGAACACGGAACGCTGGGTTCAGTGCAGCCCTTCAGAGCGCAGCGGCAAAAGTTCATTTGAACGTTTGCACGTGCACTTTGGTCGAGGCAGAAACAAGCCGTCCTTGTGCGGCGGTTTGAAACGAATGGGTTTCATAGAACAGCGCTTTCCGCACTCAGTGTGAAAGCCGCTTCGTGCGCCATCCTTTATCATTACTCCAACTAATGAGACAGACAGACAGTCAAGCTTCATCAATCACAAATTTGTGACTACAGTGGGTCCACAGCTGAACAACAGAACTACAGAAGCGTGATTTAGCCGGTTAGCAAGACATGTGCAGGGTTGATACACAACATAACATACACAACTACATATTTTGAACGATCGTTAGAAAATACAATCTTTGTAGATTCATCATCTTTTGGAAGTGAATATAAAACAGTTTTACTCACAGTGTAGGACACAGCGTCTTCTGTGTAATGTATGTGTAAATTTCCATGTGACTAAAAAAAAAACATACGGAAATTGTACTGTGTTTGTGGGCGGGCAAGTTGTTCGCGACGTAGAACATGGGAGGACATTATGCAAATGTGTTACTTCGTAACGTGTGGCTGTAACAGAAAAAGATTCGAATTCCTGACAATTCGTTCAGGCAAATGTGAGCTGACTCTTTTTTTTTGTTGGACAATAACTTTATTTATCGTGCACTGTCGGCTTCACAACTTTGCAGATAGTTTATGTTCACATACAGCTACAGTACATGACACACTTTTCAAATCATATTTGAAAAGGCATAATAGGAGCACTTTAATTTAAATAGGAAAAATAACTGCCTAAAAATCTCTGTACATGTTTTTTTAGGAGCTGCATAACAGTGACGAGTTGCTGTATCCTGGATCATCACTTACCAAAGGCCAGATTTTGCTGCTGATGTCATATGTGTTGCGACATAATCTAACAGGAGTTGCCTTAGAACATCTTTTTAAAAATTTTAATGAACATTTTCCAGGATTGGTACCAGAAACTGTATACCTGTTTAACAAACGTTATGGTGAGTTTGGACATTATGAGCCTCATTTTTACTGTGTGTCATGTTGTAAATACTTGGGAACAAGAGAGAAAAGCCTGATGTATTGTGCTGTCTGTGAGGCAGCATTTGATGCAGATGCTAAATGGCTCTTTTTTCCTAGTATTGAGCTTGTTATCACAGCTCAAAGACATTCTTGAAAATCGAAGTTTGACTTTGACAAGGCAGACAGCTGAGAGAGATGTTCTAAATGACATACAGTGTGGAGAGAAAATTGAGAAAAAATGGCCAATTAGGCGAATGTCCCTAGTGAAAAAAATAGTATACTTAAGTATAATTTATTCGTATGTACTAAATATATTTGTGGCACACTATAAATTGGTATACTTAAGTCTGTTAAATTGGAACAACTAATTTTGTACTAAATGCATTTTAGTTGTGCAAAAGAAGTGCTGACGTTTAACTTAAGTTGTATTAAATATACTTGTTTGTGCTAAAGTGGAACTATTTTCAAGTATACTTAAGTACAATTTAAATATCCACTCTTGTATTTAAGTTTTGAAATGCAGATACTTGCAGCCAGACTAATTGTCAGTATACTTCAAGTGTGTTACTGATTAGTTAACTTGAAGTGTGCTATTTTGGAACAACTAATTTTGTGCTAAGTATATTTTAGTTGTAATTAAATTGTAGTAAAGCATAACTGTAAGTGTATTTAGTGTACTTTTATGTGCTAAATTGGAACAACTTCAAGTATACTTAGTATACTTTAAGTATATGCTGTGTAAGCTAATTGCATGCTTGATTAGTGATATTAAAGTGTACTTTGTTTGTATTACAAGTATATTACAAATTAATTAAGGGTGTCTTCAAAATATACAAGCAACACACCATAAATATATTATTTTTGAGTAAAAATATGCAAATTTTTTCCCCAATGCTCAATGCACTCGTTGTCAGGGTCATTAAAGTGAAATTCAATTTTTGGCCATGAAATAGTGTTTACTTGGCTGTATTTGTGACATCACAAACTAGTAGCTGAACTTCCTGTCCCGTACACTGTAAATCCTAATAAGTTCAGCTTACTTAAAAAAAAGTTTGGAAACCGATTGCCTTATTTTGCTAAAGCAAACTTAAAGATAAAACTAAAGTTAATTTAATAATCAGTTTAAAGTAAAGAAAGCAAACTCTTACAGAGTAAATGAACTAATAAATATCAAGTTAGTTTAATGTCATTTCTAGTTAACATACTCCAGGACATTTACTAATCTTACTTAAGATTTAATAGTAAGATTACTTTATTAATTCTATTTACCTAGCAGTGTTATTTTGTGTTGTGCAAACATCTTAAATGCTGTTATTCTCAACATGGATTTAATCTGCCATTTTAAGCTATGGGAACTTAAAACATTTTGTGCAATCGGTTTCCACATTTTCTTTAAGTAAACTGAACGTATTTTTATTCGTTCAACCAGCATGAAATGAACTTAATACAAGTTTGAAATTCTCAACAGTTTATTTTTGTAAAAAACTTTAAGAATATCACAATAATAAAAATTAGCTTTTAAAACATCTGTGTTCTTATAATACTCTTTACAGACTTCTTGACTAAACAGCACTTTGTTGTCATAACATTATCTGGACCCACTGGAACACTGTTAAACAATAGAGCATTTTCAGAATGGCATGCAAACAGAACAGCAAAAATAAAATACAGGCCTTTAAAACCCATTCATGACAATTCTTCCCTCCATGATTGCCTTTATTGCATCCACAATGAGGGCATGTCCTCTGGTAGAACTGTGAGCAGGTCTACAACTGCTTGACTGAAGTCTGCATCCACATCCTAAGTACAGAAATAAAATAGATAGAGTGTAAATTTCTTCATTTCAATACTGGAAATGTTCTAAAAGCATATATTGACAAGGAACTTTTAATGCTTTTAATTTATAAGCAAATTGATTCATATTGATGACAGGGTGAGTGTACAATGAGCTGTGCAAACATCAAGTACAAGGAAATGTAATTAAGCTTTAAATTATGATCACCAAAGACGAGATTTATAGTGTGATAATGACATTTCACAATACATGATTTAAATCAGAGCAAAAGTGTAAATTATCATTTGTGTCAACTATTACTGCATGCCTTGTCTTGGAAGTCTTGGAATATTACACACAAGTTCCATGGACTACATTTTATTGTTTTCAACATTATACATGTGAATTTACAGAACTTTTTTTTTTTTTTTTACAACATGCTAAGAATGCTAAGAGCATTTTCTCTCTTGTTATGGAGTGATGAATCACACCCATCATTTACATGATTTTATCTTAAAGGGTTTGTTCACCCAAAAATTTAAATTAGCCCATGATTTACTCACCCTCAAGGCATCCTATGTGTATGACTTCATTCTTTCAGACCAATCCAATCAGAGTAACATTAAAAAAATGTCCTGGCTCTTCCACGCTTTCCATGTTTCTGTTCAACAGTTCAAAAGGAGTGCAAGAAAGCACATCCATCCATAATAAAATGTGCCTCACACATGAATAAAGGCCTTCTGTAGTGGATTGATGCATTTTTGTAAGAAAAATATACACATTTAAAAAGTTATAAACACTTAACTGTCCACTAACTGTCATACGTGTAAGCCTTTCCAGGTGGATGTTGTAGGACGTTTGTGTAGTGCATGCGCTGGTGTAAATATGCTAGTCGAAATGCGTGTTTGTGTACAGGAGCAAAGGAAGCAAAGTTTCCTTACTTTAGCAAAACCACAGCCTTAGTTTGCTGACAAGCTACGCAATATCGCGTTCATACTCGCAGATGAATCGCATTTGATTATGAACGCGATATTGCGTAGCTTGTCAGTGAACTAAGTCTCTGTGTATTAAATTCCGCTCCATCTGAATGCATGTGATAGAGATTTACTACTAATCACAGAACTGTCTTTACTGTCGAGATGCACATGACAATCACATGTGATTTATCGTGCAGCCCTAATATACACCGAGGATGCCTTGAGAGTGAGTAAATCATGGGCTAATTTCCATTTTTGGGTGAACTAGGCTCTTTATTTCAAAGTGTGTAAAGTGTGTAATGATGTTTGTGATCACTCACCACAATTTCGCGAATTTAAAGCATTTACACCAATTTCAGTAATAAACTGTTTCACAAAAGACAAATATAGCATCTACTGCAAAACTAAAAAAAAATAATAATACACAGAACCTTTGACAATTTTTCATAACCAGAACTATATTCATATTGAATAAAACAAAATGATGAGAGCAGAAAATCCAGTAATACTTACGAAACACATCCTGTAAAATTCCTGTGGGTCATCCTCCAGGATGACTGAAAGGCCCTGAAGTACTGCAGTGGAAACATCAGATGACTATGAAACAATAGAGACAGGCTGAGGATAACAATCATAAGCAAATCATGATTTAAAGATGACAACTACAGTCAACATGATAAAGAAATACCTTTTAATTAACTTGATGTGAAATTTAAAATCCTTTTTTCCAGAAAATGTCAAAAGTGCAGAGTCTGTGTCCAGTGCTGTGCAGAACTCAGATCCGAGATATGCGACTGAATCCTGCAAAGATCTAAGAACAAACATTGAGTGGCTATTAACATTTTGAAGGACACAATCTATAAACTTTTTGAAAAGGAATAGGGTTTTGAAAATTTTGGAAAAGGAAAAAAAAAACAGGTTTTGATGAGGGAAATAAATCTTTTAGTGAAAAGTCATCAAGGGTATTAAATACACATTTGTATTAAATTTACAGTCTTTGAAAGGACACTGACATTTATTGTTACTTGTCAAACGAGTATCATCTGGCTCAGTTAAAGAAAAAGTTCATCCAAAAATAAAAATTAGCTATTAATTTACTCACCCTTACGCCACCCAAGATGTTCATGAGTATTTTTCTTCAGCAGAACAGCAAAGAAGATTTTTAGCTGAATATGTGGCCTTTGGTGATTGATAAAATTTAAGTCAGAAACTGTTCATTTTTGGAGGGAAAAAACATATCAAGGAGCACAAAATTAATACCTGTTGCTCCTGATGATATACTGAGGTTTTATCAAGATGATCGATCTGTGGAAGAAAATGAAATAAATGCTTTTAAGTCTCATTTACTGCATTCATCTTACATTTATCTAAGTAGATCCTCTCTGCAAAGTAAACACAAATGTAAAGAATGTCTGTTATGTCACAAACATAGCACTTGTAACAAACATAAACTAAAGCATCTGAACTTACATTTCCACTGCACAGCAGTCATCAGCTGGTATTCTAAAATAATAAAAAAGTGTTATCCATCAATCAAAAATCAGTGAACACTGAACAAACAAAACCAAATGTATAGAGTGTTTTTTTTTCTTATGTAATGTAAATGGAAACATCTGGTATTTTAAAACTAAGACAGTTAACTTGCATTTAAATAAGTTTCAATGTTATATATACTGTGCTTGAGGAGGTGGGGGTGATGGGTCTGCTAAAGACTCGTTGACAATCTCAGAATGCGTGTTGTTTCTTACTGCCTGCACATTACCGTAATTATCATACTAAGCACGTATACCAGGGCCGGAGTGGGACTCCTTTTCAGCCCTGGAGTTTCAAGCCTTAGACCGGCCCGCTTTAGTTCACGACTGACTATATTAAAATAACGTCATTTCTAATTCAGTGCAAATACAGTAGCCTAAGTGTTGCTTCACAGTGAAGATTTATTTGAACAGTTAACACAATGTAATGTTTAACAGTATCAGAATCAATTTTCTGTAAGAATTAGTGCTCATAAATATCCAAACCTTGAAATGAAAAAAAAAAAAAAATCAAATAAATACAAATATATATTAAGCTACATGTATAAAATAAAGATTAAAATAAAATGTATTAAACTTTCTAATGACACTATCATGTCTTTTTCAAGGAAACAGCTGCTTTATAACTTCAAATATTTTTCATAAATATGAGAACATTAAAGGGTAAATCTCCAACACTATTCTTTAAAACATCACAATGTCCCTTTCTGCAATATCTAAATATATATTCTGTTCACAGATATCCAGTCCTTAAACACAAATAAAGAATAAAACAAGTATTGCACTGTTATCTGCAAGACTTTTTTTAACCACAGTATTACTTTCTAATGATGGCTTCATCTTTTTTTTCCTCTGCATAAGTGTGGCTTCAAGGAAACCCTAAAACATTAATAAACGCCTGAGCAGTGTACTGGTCTCTGCAACTTTGTTTATCACACTGTCATTGTCCAAAGACATGAGAATTTCTTTCTCAGTGCACATGAGCATGAATGCCTCAAGGTTCTTCTGGGTTAAAGTGCTTCTGAGCCTGTTTTTAACGAATTTCACTATTGAAAAACTTCTCTCACAGGCTACTTGTGTGATGGACAGAGTTAATAGCAACTTGTAGGCAAGTCCAATCACATGGTAGGCGTCAGTTAGAAGATTGTACTGAGAGAGAATGAGATGGACACAAATAACACAGTTTTTACAGGAGGAACAAGTTTTGCTCTCTAGTTCAACATCCTGCTGTTCCATGGAAGGATCAGCATCACTTCCTTGTGGCATTTCGCTAGCTGTCCTGACAATGTAACCCTCCAGAGGGGACATCTTTAGTCTGTCCCACTGAGATGCAAGGCTGCACAGTTCACCACATAATGTGCCAACTGTAGCTCTTTTGTCAAATTTAAGCAGACATTTGCTTATTTCTTCCAGAGCTGAGCTTTGGAGTCCATCAGCTGCTCATCTTCTGCAAGCTCTCCTGACATCTTTTTCTTCTTTCTGATCCTTCTCTCAGAAAGGGCAGCCTGCACTACAAGCTCACACTCTTCCTCCTCTTGCAACTTTCCATTAGCCCACTTCACAAACTCATCAGCTGCACACTTAACTCCTTCAAAGTCCCTGGCACACTTGCTGAGACCCTCCTCTGTCCCCTCAACCAGACGTTGAGCTGTGATGATATCCATTCCCCTTGTCTGTAGGTATTTTAAAAGGGGGGATGTAAGCTCAAAAATCCCGGGAGAATTCCCGGGGGGCCGGTCCGTTTTTTGGCCGCGAGGGCCGGTGTCCCTAGCTGCCTGCACTCACAGCAGTCGCACTTTTTATTTATTTATTTATTTATTTATACCATAGCCTCACTCTTTTTATTCATTATTTTAACGCAGCTCCACTTTTTTATTTATTTTCTCGCAGCCCCATGAGCAGAATGCAGCCTGCAGGTTAATGATGACGTAATTATCATTCGACTCCCCCGACAGCGGCACCTTGCTCAACAGCAGAATCAGTTGTTAAGAGATACGCGAGAGATGAAAAATGGATAGTAAAAAGCGCAAAGGTGGCGCTGAAAAGGCCAGAATTAAAAAAAAAGAAAGCTCTAGAAACTGACGCGGCCAAATGTACTAAGCTGAGTACATTTTTCGTTAAAACCAGCGGCAGCGAGAGTACAACAACACATGAAGACGATGAAACAGCTGGTACGTTAACCTTAAGCTAGTTAGGAGCAGTGCAAAACAACGATGTCTGCAAACCACCGTTCATGTTTATGTATCGAACTTTTTCTTGTACTGTAGCTCTTCAGCAGCAGCAGCCTCTAGTCCAGTTTGCTGCTAACAGTGAAGAGCCAGACCTCGTAACGTTACCAAACACCAGTCATGAGCCCAACACACTAGAATGGGCAGGTAGGATTGTCATTGTCAAGTGAATATAAGAATTCGAATAATTAATATTAATATTAATGAATATTACACCTGCTCAATGAAAAATGCCCTGAGATAATTAATGACATAAGATGATTCACTACATTAATAAATCTGACTTAACTTGATCAGAAAGCTAAAAAGGGGAAATTTGTGGTGAGAAATATGACCATTTTTAAAATTTCATTTAGTGTCAGACGCAGAGCCAGGACCCAGTTGTATCATGCAAGAGACTGATGCTCTCAATGTGGAAAACACAGGTAAGCTGTTGTACCACAGTCTGTGAATAAGCAAACATGATGACATGAGTTAAAATATAACAACATTCTATGCTCAAGTGTTACTAGTGACCTATTATGTTTTTATTAAAAGATAGTAAATATACAAAGCCTACGATTGAAAGGGAATAAAAGTCATATGAAAGCCTGCATGTTTTGCCATTTGAAATATTTAATTTGCTTTGTTTTAAAGATGCTTTCCACATATGTTAAGGCTAACAGAATGCTTTTTATTGTGATTAAATACAGGCGCACTCGAGTTTAGGGATACAGAAGGAAGTGTGAAAGGGAGAGTAGAGTCTACTCAGGGACAGATAACAGAGGCAGCAACTCAGCAGCGGAACCCAGAACCACAAGCTAGGAACAAGGCAGATGAAGATGATTCTGTTGATAGTTTTGATTACTTTGCTCGACCTCAGTCACAGGATATAGATACATTTTTTTCTTATCATCCTCAACAAACCCTAAATGTTCCTATACCAAAGGTTTTCAATAGCAAAGATGGAACAAACCGCAAGTGGCTGACTTACTGTGAAAAAAAAACAATCTCTGTACTGTTCTGTTTGTTTGGCATTTGCTCCTTTGGTAAGTGATGGCCCTTTCATAAAGGAAGGCATGAAAGACTGGAAACACATTCACCAAAGGATAGCGGAACACGAAAAAAGTAAGACTCACAGAGATAGTGCAGATGCTTACTTTATGAAAATACAAAAGGCAGATGTGAAAAGCCTGTTGACTAGCAACCAAATGTCACTGCGTGCTGAGCAAGTGAAAAAGAAACGCCAGGTGATGGAGCGCATAGTGGATGTTATTAAAGTCATAGGCAAATGTGGCCTAAGCTACAGGGGAGATAACGAAGAGGCAGGTTATAGCTTAGAAAACATTGCTGTTAATCATGGTAACATCCTGGAGTTGATTCTACTCTTGAGTAGATATGACATTTGTCTCCAACAGCATGTTAACACTTGCATTGAAAACAGCAAAAAGCAACATGAAACTGGTGCAAAAGGCAGAGGCGCTCTAGTTACTCTGCTGTCAAAAGAAACATTTAATAAAGTTGTGGATGTCATCGGCCAGCTGATAAAATTGACTATAGCAGAAGAAGTGAGACAAGCTGGCATGTTTTCTGTCCAGCTTGACACAACCCAGGATATCAGCTCCAAAGACCAGTGTTCAATCATACTTCGATATGTAACAGATGTCATTCAAGAGAGACTGATTGCTGTGGTGGACTGTGAGTCATCTACTGGCCAGAGTTTTGTAGAGCTTCTGAAAAAAGTGCTGCTGAACTTTAATATTGACATTGGCACATGTGTGGGCAACTCAACAGATGGTGCAGCTAATATGCAGGGACAGTTTAGGGGGTTTTCTACACTCCTCTCTGAGCATTCCCCCAATCAGGTTCATATTTGGTGTTATTCACATCTTTTGAATCTCGTACTGGCAGACACAACAGGCAGTGTTGTGGAAAGTGCATCTCTGTTTTCACTGCTTTTTTAAGAGAATCATACAAGCGCATGCAGAAGTGGGAGGAGAAGAGTCAGGACACGCATCACAGACGACTGTGCCCAATAGGACCAACTAGGTGGTGGGCTAAGGATCAGGCACTAAGTAAAGTGTTTGGGTGCTTCAGGAATCCTCAGGGAGCCTTGTTTTTTGAAGTACTTATGACTTTAGACACCATTGTAGAAGACAAAGCACAAAAGCCAACCGTGAGGGCCAAGGCAAAGGGATTCGTAGAAGTCCTTTTGAAATATGAGACAGTGCTCACTGCTCAACTCTTCCTTCGCATTTTTGAGCTTATATCCCCCCTTTCAAAATACCTACAGACAAGGGGAATGGATATCATCACAGCTCAACGTCTGGTTGAGGGGACAGAGGAGGGTCTCAGCAAGTGTGCCAGGGACTTTGAAGGAGTTAAGTGTGCAGCTGATGAGTTTGTGAAGTGGGCTAATGGAAAGTTGCAAGAGGAGGAAGAGTGTGAGCTTGTAGTGCAGGCTGCCCTTTCTGAGAGAAGGATCAGAAAGAAGAAAAAGATGTCAGGAGAGCTTGCAGAAGATGAGCAGCTGATGGACTCCAAAGCTCAGCTCTGGAAGAAATAAGCAAATGTCTGCTTAAATTTGACAAAAGAGCTACAGTTGGCACATTATGTGGTGAACTGTGCAGCCTTGCATCTCAGTGGGACAGACTAAAGATGTCCCCTCTGGAGGGTTACATTGTCAGGACAGCTAGCGAAATGCCACAAGGAAGTGATGCTGATCCTTCCATGGAACAGCAGGATGTTGAACTAGAGAGCAAAACTTGTTCCTCCTGTAAAAACTGTGTTATTTGTGTCCATCTCATTCTCTCTCAGTACAATCTTCTAACTGACGCCTACCATGTGATTGGACTTGCCTACAAGTTGCTATTAACTCTGTCCATCACACAAGTAGCCTGTGAGAGAAGTTTTTCAATAGTGAAATTCGTTAAAAACAGGCTCAGAAGCACTTTAACCCAGAAGAACCTTGAGGCATTCATGCTCATGTGCACTGAGAAAGAAATTCTCATGTCTTTGGACAATGACAGTGTGATAAACAAAGTTGCAGAGACCAGTACACTGCTCAGGCGTTTATTAATGTTTTAGGGTTTCCTTGAAGCCACACTTATGCAGAGGAAAAAAAGATGAAGCCATCATTAGAAAGTAATACTGTGGTTAAAAAAAGTCTTGCAGATAACAGTGCAATACTTGTTTTATTCTTTATTTGTGTTTAAGGACTGGATATCTGTGAACAATTTTGCACAGAATATATATTTAGATATTGCAGAAAGGGACATTGTGATGTTTTAAAGAATAGTGTTGGAGATTTACCCTTTAATGTTCTCATATTTATGAAAAATATTTGAAGTTATAAAGCAGCTGTTTCCTTGAAAAAGACATGATAGTGTCATTAGAAAGTTTAATACATTTTATTTTAATCTTTATTTTATACATATAGCTTAATATATATTTGTATTTATTTGATTTTTTTTTTTTTTTCATTTCAAGGTTTGGATATTTATGAGCACTAATTCTTACAGAAAATTGATTCTGATACTGTTAAACATTACATTGTGTTAACTGTTCAAATAAATCTTCACTGTGAAGCAACACTTAGGCTACTGTATTTGCACTGAATTAGAAATGACGTTATTTTAATATAGTCAGTCGTGAACTAAAGTGGGCCGGTCTAAGGCTTGAAACTCCAGGGCTGAAAAGGAGTCCCACTCCGGCCCTGCGTTGAATCCTCAGCCGTTGTGCTTCTGCGACGTGGGGGAGGGGCAATTGTCGTCCAGTGTGCATGCGTAACAGCATGTCTTGGACATTTTGAGTAATTTTACTTAAATTTCATTAGTTATGGGAACTATCTGTTCTAATATTTCAGCAACAATGAAAAAAATTTAGTAAACTCAACATTTTGGTTAAAATAGTGTAAACTTACTAGTATTTTTATAGCAAGGAATACTATTTGTTTTTACAGTGTAGAACACTTTTTCTTGTGTTCGTATGGTGTGCTGTTGGTATAAAATTATAAATGCACTGATGTACATGGACCTCTCTGTGACATTGTATAAATTTATTAAAATACTTAAATCACAATTACAAAAGTAGCCTTTTGTATGCATACACTTCATTTAATAATGTTTTAAATGGGCTTTAAATGCATTTATCATATGTTTTATTACTTTCTGTTGCAAGCATGAAGAAGTACACTTAAAAATTACTCCAAAATGTAACTTAAAGCATACTAACAAGTTCTTTAATAATGTACTTTAAAAGTATACTTTCAATGCATTGTTACATTTCAGCACACAGTTAAAAATAATACTAAAATATATTTACATAAAGCGCAAATAAATACACTTTGTGCTTCTAATTGTAAGATGTAGACGTAGAAGATCTTGATGAAGATGTTTATTGCAGCAGCGATTTATAGCAGCCTATAGTATGTTAATCATGTTCTAACACCTCTTAGTCTGAGATGGTTCTCAGTGTCCCACACCCACTTCCATGCTACAATGGGTCACCATTTGCCCAGGATGTAATCATCCTAAATGGTCTAGAAACAACATAACTGTTGACTTTCTTCTTCTCTATAATAATTAAGCCATTTTGGGAAATGAGCATGATTAAACATATATTGTGGAGTGGAATCTGGGTCGAGGCAGACCATAATTTCTTACAGTGCCCTCTTTGATGCTCTTGGCCTGGAAGAAGCATCACATCCACTTCCTTATACATATTACACCTCCCTTCCTGGGTAGGCGCCCAGTGGTGGTGAAGCCCTGGCTTAGGTCGTTCCCTTATGGCCATCAGAGAATCTTACCTGTCTTTGGGTCGACACCTCATGCACACTGGTTATCGCTATGCAAAATTATCATAGACTTTTTCTAAAATTTATCAAAAAGACATATAAGCATTTTCTTGGGTTTGGGAGACAAACAATTTCCTGACCTTTCTCCAAACAATGCCTTGCTATGTGACCATATTTTCCACATGCATGACAGACAAACCTTTGATGAGGTCTCTCACGGTCTTGACAATGTCTAGCAATGTGACCAGCTTTTCCACATGCATAACAGAGAGTGACACCTTCTGAATTTACTCTGTCAAATCTCCTTGGTTTCTGATGGAAACCACCAGACCATCTAGAACATTCTCTCCTGCCAAAGGCAGCAACTGGTTGTCTAGATTCTGCAGCTTTCCTTTGACTATTTGCATTAAAATACTCTGTCATTTTGGAAATGATTTGCTTGTGTGGTGCATTTACATCTACATGAAGAGCAATGGCTTCTCGCATGTGCAAACTGCTCTGTGCAATTAATGCAGACTTAAACATAAGGTTTTGTTTAGTTGCATTTACATTTACCTTTACATTTATTCATTCAGCAGATGCTTTTATCCAAAGCGACTTACAGGAGGGGAATACATCAAGCGATTTGTCCTAAAGAGGCAAAACGACTTAGGAAGTGCTCATAATACCATATAACAGGCATTGTTCAGATGAGTACAGCTAGAAAGGGAAAAGAGTAGAATAAAGGATTTTTTTTTTTAAGTCAAATAGTGTCGAAAGAGATGGGTTTTCAGCAGTCGCTTGAAAGTTGTTAGGGAGTTGGCATTCCGGATAGCGGTGGGAAGATCATTCCACCAGCCAGGAACGGTGTAAGGAAATGTTCTGGAAAGTGATTTTGTGCCTCTTTGTGATGGTACAATGAGGCGTCGCTCACTGGCGGATCTCAGAGTTCTGGAGGGAGGGTAGATTGGTAGCAGTGAGTGGAGGTAGGCGGACGCTGAGCCTGTGGCTGTTCTATATGCAAGGATCAGTGTCTTGAATTTGATGCGAGCCACAATTGGGAGCCAGTGCAAGGTGATAAAGAGAGGTGCGACATGGGCCCTTTTGGGCTCGTTGAAGACCAGTCGTGCTGCTGCATTCTGAATCATTTGTAGAGGTTTGATTGTGCATGAAGGAAGACCGGCTAGAAGAGCATTGCAGTAGTCCAGCCTAGAAATGACCAGGGCCTGGACAAGAGTGGCCTGCTCTGTTAGAAAGGGCCTGATCTTTCTAATGTTGTGTAGGGCAAACCTGCAAGATCGAGCAGTTGTAGCTATATGGTCTTTGAAAGTCAGCTGGTCATCAAAGATTACACCAAGATTTCTGGCAGAACTTGATGGGGTAATTGTTAATGTACCTAAATGGATGGTGAAATCATGCTGTAGAGTCGGAGTGGCAGGGAAAACAAGGAGCTCAGTCTTTGCCAGGTTGAGCTGTAGGTGATGTTCTTTCATCCACTCCGAGATGTCCGCCAAGCAGCCTGAGATCCGTGCAGCTACCATTGGATCATCTGGTTGAAATGAAAGATAGAGGTGTGTGTCATCAGCATAGCAGTGGTAGGAGAAGCCATGTGCCTGTATGATGGGCCCCAGTGATGTAGTGTATATGGAGAAGAGGAGGGGTCCAAGAACTGATCCCTGAGGAACCCCAGTGACCAGATGATGTGCTTTGGATACCTCCCCTCCCCTGGCCACCCTGAAGGACCTACCTGTGAGATAGGATTCAAACCAGCGAAGTGGAATCCCTGTGATGCCCAGTGATGAGAGGGTGGACAGGAGGATCTGATGATTCACTGTGTCAAAAGCAGCAGAAAGATCCAGCAAAATGAGTGATGATCTGGAATCAGCTTTTGCAATCCGCAAGGCTTCAGTGACTGACAGTAATGCAGTTTCAGTTGAGTGGCCACTCCTGAACCCTGACTGGTTAGCATCCAATGAACTGCGCGAGAAATAGTGATACCTGGTTAAAAACGAGTCGTTCAAGTGTTTTAGCTATGCATGGAAGGAGAGAGATTGGTCTATAGTTATCTATAAGTGAAGTGTTTAATATAGGTTTTTTGAGCAGTGGGGTTACCCGAGCCTGCTTGAATGCAGTGGGGAAAGTGCCTGTGAGGAGAGATGTGTTGATGATGTGTGTAAGTGCTGGTAAGAGTGTAGGAGAGATTGCTTGGAAAAGGTGAGAGGGGATAGGGTCTAGTGGGAATGTTGTAGGATGGCTGGAGAGGAGAAGTTTGGATACTTCTGTCTCAGAGAGGGGACAGAAGGAGAAGAGTGGGGTGTTAGCTGTGGATGTTGTCAGTATTAGTTCCTGTACATGTGGAGCTGAGAACTGGATGCTGATAGTTGTAGTTTTGTTAATAAAGAATGTGGCGAAATCATCGGCTGTTATAGAAGTGGTGGGGGGTGGTGTGGGAGGGCAGAGGAGCGAATTGAATGTTTTAAAGAGGTTAGGTGTGTCTGGAGCATTGTTGATCTTGTTGTGGAAGTATGAGGGTTTGGCAGTATGGACTTGAGCAGAGAAGGATGAAAGCAAAGACTGATACATACTCAAGTCAGATGGATCTTTAGATTTGCACCATTTTCTCTCTGCTGCCCTGAGTTTGGGCCGATGTTTGCGAAGAACATCGGAAAACCAGGGGTTAGAAGGGGTGGCCCGTGCTGGCCTGGAAGAGAGGGGACATATATCGTCTAGGCAAGAAGTTAAAGTAGAGCATAAAGTGTCAGTAGCTGCATTAATCTCTAGAGATGAGAAAAGGGTTGTAGAGGGAAGAGAGGAGGACACTACAGAGGAAAGATGGGAGGGTGAAAGGGCGCGTAGGTTTAGTCTGAAAGTAACAGGTAGAGGGGTTGGAGGTGTACTGCTAGTAAGATGTAGGTTACATGTAATGAAGAAATGGTCAGAGATGTGTAGGGGTTTAACCAAACTGTTGTCTGCAACGCAATTGCGTGTGTAAATTAGGTCTAGTTGGTTGCCAGATTTCTGAGTGCTTGTAGTGACAAGGCATTTGAAATAAAATGAAGCTAGGAGTGAATGAAAGTCTGCAGGATAAGGCTTGTCCAGATGAATGTTAAAATCACCAAAGACTAGAAGTGGACTGCCATCCTCTTGGAATGAGGATAGCAGCCCATCCAGCTCATCTAGGAAAGTGCCCAGTTGACCAGGAGGGTGGTAAATGACCACAATGTGGAGTTTAATTGGAGCTGTTACTGTGATCGCATGACATTCGAATGAGTTATAGTTGCATAGCAGAGAGTGGTTAGAGAATTTCCATTTATTAGAAATAAGTATTCCAGTACCCCCACCCCAGTGTGACGAGGGGTGTGAGAGAAATAGAAGTTATTAGACAGAGCAGCAGGGGTTGCTGAGTCTTCTGGACGAATCCAGGTCTCAGTCAAGCCCAGGATACTAAGTGTTGATTGTGTGGAAAAAGCGGAAATGAAATCTGCTTTGTTAACAGCTGACTGGCAATTCCAGAGGCCGACAGTAAACAAGAAAGTTTCAGTGGAGGAAATGACGATAGGGCGAAGGTTAGTAAGATTGCGTTGACGTCTGTGTGTGATGTTAGAGCGTTGTGTGGAGACAACCGGAATGTATTGAAAACACATGATAGAGGTGGAAAGAGAGGGCAAGAAGGGAGTGCATGAAGGGAAAGTAAGAGGAGTACGTAAGTGCGTTGTCAGTTTCGTTGCTCGGTTAAAGTCGCGCAGGAAAAAGTCACAGGTCTTTACCCTCATCGGTCTTCACCCTCGTCGGTCTTCACACGACGGCTGAACGCTTCCGTTGACGCTTCCGCGTCAGTTTGCAGACAATGAATATATACACAAGTAAATAAGACTGCAGTGATAACAGCTGGGCCCGCCTCCTGACTTAAGCCCAAAGTCTATAGCTATGCAAATGCCTCGAATCGAAACTAAGAGCGAGATGCTTCGCACTTAAGTGCCTGCAGGATTTCAGCAATACTAATTTCAATAAGTGCAATCGAAAGTGCTAATTAAAACGAAACATCAACACTACAAATAGGCAGAGAATGAAAAAATACTTTCTGGCAGTACTTAATAATTTAAACAGTACCTATGGAAATAGTGTATTAAGCAAACACTTACGCTCAGTCACTGCTGCTTTCTCCGTGGATGACAGTGCTTCTCCCGGACAACAGTGCTTCTCCCAAGAAGCACTGGGCATTTGGCAAACCACTGTAACAGCTAAACATTTCCCACAACCTGGATGCAAATGTTAGAGGATGTTCTCCAGGTTCCATTTTCACCTCAGTTATCCCTCTCAAGTTAACCAAATCAGTCCCAACAAGTCTAAGTAGAGCTTCTCTCCTTGCCCCTCTGTCTGCTCTTTTGTCGCGAACGTCCTGTGAGAGAGCACTAGTTAATGAGCGAGGAATGGAGATCGTGAGAAGTCTGCAAGCATCTATGTCTGACACACAATAAGCATCCACTACTTTCTCCAGTTTTGACAAGAACTCTACAGGATCCATATTATCAGGGTCAAAAGTACCCACTGCCGTAACAAGACTTTGAAAGTCCATAAAAGACAGTTGTCTAACACCTTGGCCATTTTCAGTTCTTTGATCATGAACCCTCTCATTTCCGTTTCCATTCTGTCTTGTTCGCACTGGTGCTATTGGGAATCTAACTGTGCAATCAGAATATTGAGAACAGAATGACTCAGAATCTCTTTCCCAACTCTCATCTTCCTGCAAATCTAACATTTCTGGAATTGGGTTACACAGTGTGACCTCTAATGGTGTCTTACTGCTGTATTTCTTAGTTGTGCCATTCTTTATCATAAACTGACAAGCAACTTTTGCTTCCTCCAACTCATTGGACAATGCTTCTACAGAGGATATAAGCATGTTATTGTTCGTTCTAAGACGTGTGATCTCACTCTGCGTCCTAATGTTTTCTTCTTTCCATTTTGTTTCACTTGCATAGTAATTTTTAGTAGATATTATTCCAACACTAAGTCGTTCATTTTCAGACTCTAGCTCATCTACTCTCCTCTTAGTTACTTTGTACAATGCAAGAACGGCTTGAAGGGCATTGGCAGTTTTTCCTTTTTTGTTCCTAGGCATTTTTGGATAGTTTTCAAATTTAGAGATAGTCCATTCATATGGTTTATCAACAGTCTTCTCTATTCCATCAAACATTCCTTGAGTGCCGTGTTTAGCGATGTATTGTAAGAAATGCGTTTTCTTTTGTCTATCCTGTTTTTGTCAGGGAAACCCCCTGACAAAAACAGCATAGAAAAAAGAAAATGCATTTCTTACCTTTCCCTGCTTTTCCTCGTTGGTTGGCTCGCCAATGTAAGAAAAAGTGAAGAGGACGTAGAAGATCTTGATGAAGATGTTTATTGCATAGCAGTGTGCAAAGTACATGTTGTACCTTGGGTGCAAAAGAGTTGGAATGAACCCAGAATATCCTAATCTCAAACCTTTATCCATTTACAGTTTACTACCCTTAATGAAAATAAAGGTGCTCCTTTCGTAGCAGCTGTGGTCTGTATGTTAATCATGTTCTAACACCTCTTTGTCTGAGATGGTTCTCAGTGTCCCACACCTGCTTCCATGCTACAATGGATCACCATTTGCTCAGGATGTAATCATCCTAAATGGCCTACAAACAACATAACTGTTGACTTTCTTCTTCTCTATAATAATTAAGCCATTTTGGGAAATGAGCATGATTAAACATATATTGTGGAGTGGAATCTGGGTCGAGGCAGACTATAATTTCTTACATAATGCAATAAAAAAAAAACCCAGCTACTTAAGAAATTGCCTGTTACTGACACAACCATCATACATGAGAACATCAGAGAGACACTGGGCACAGACATTTGAACATTGAAGGCAGGAAACACCACGGACTGGATTTGAACCCATGTTGCTGCCACACGAGCGCACTTACTTTATCAGTTGTGTTACCAAAGCAGACATGTGCTGTGTTAAACTGCGGTCACTTTATGGTCTTTCTATACTGTTACAAGTACTACTATAAGCAAAAAGAAGTTTTTTTCCCCCCACGAATGAGAGCACTAATTATATGGACTTAAAGACTCATTAACGCTACAGGAAACAATTGGACAAACTGGCACAACGTTACAGACAGTCCAGTTTGTAATGGGAACGTGCAGAACTGCTTATGTTTTAGTGCATGTGGAAGGAGTAAAACCATCCGTATCATTTCTCTGCCCATTGTCTCTGGGCACTTCAACTCAATGCATTGCACAACTGTTCCTAATGTAAAACGAAGTGCGAGTATTTGGTGGTTTCCCTGCTAAAAAAAACAGCTAAAATCAGCTTAGGCTGGTTTTAGCTGGTTTAAGCTGGAAGTAGCTGGTTTTAGCTGGTCTCCCAGCCTGGCCAGGCTGGTTTTAGCTGGAAGAAGCTGGTTTTAGCTGGTCTCCCAGCCTGACCAAGCTGGTGTCCATTTGACCTAATTACAAATTAATCAGTTTGTTTGACTTACTGACAAGGTTCAATTCAAGGTAAGTTTAGTATCATAATCAGGTAGGCTAGATGATACATCTTAAATTATTCTGGTTGTTAATGACAATATATCTGAGAAGAGTCTAAAATAAATTGTAGTATAAAGTATAGCATAAAATCAAGCTAGCACTCAAAAAATCAGCATAGAACTCAAATCATATTAAATTATTGTCTGAAGAAATACATTCACCATAGTTGTATGACCAAATATAGTCAGCTGTTTTATTTTTAACGAGTGTTTCGGTATTAGAAAACACACAGAATATAAATGAAACAAACGGTCTTTATATAATAAATAACAAATCACCTGCAATTAAAAAAACACTAGGAGAAAAAAAAATCTTTAACAAGAAATGCTTAAAGCATAATCTGATCACGTGGTGGTTTGACGCAAAAGTGCAGCATATTGCTGTAAATTTTAAATCTACAGAGGCGGGATTTTCTTCAACGGTCGACATTCGGGAGCAGCAGTAAGTACGATTCACAACTGCGGTAAGTGATTTCACTTTTAATTATTCATGTTTGGTAACTGCAGTACTGTATTAATGTGTCTACATTCGCGGTAACCGCAGATTAACGAATCCTCCGTCCGCGGGGCGCGAGGGAGACTTGTGACGGGTTTAAGGAGTGCGGTCGTGGGAGGATTTCACACATTCCCCGGCCTCATAGCGGCTATAGGCGGAAAATCTCTGGGTTCCTACAGTAATAATTACACACTTCACTGACAAAAGTTGTGATTCACGGAAATGTTGTGTTGTTCAGCACACTTTCTCGTGATTATTTTATGATGTAAATCAAATTTGCACAAGCAGTGTTAACAGGGGCGCCAAAATGAAATGCGTGACGTTACTTAAAGGTGCGTTCACGCCATATTGGAATTCCCGTAATTACAAGATTCTAACTTGTAAACAGCGTTCACGTGCACATAGAATTCATAATTACAGCTTGTGAACTGGGAGTCTTCTGAGAGCTACGACTTGTACCACATGACCAACGTAGGCTCTGTTTAGGCGTTGATAGTGTTGCCATAGAAAAGTATAATTCCGAGTCTGAGGCGGTGAACAGTTCCGAGTAGAACGTCACATGTTGTCATCTCGAAATTACAGTAATTACGATATGGCGTGAACGCAGCATAAGTCTCGCAACTCACGGTCATCCGCTCACGGAGGATGTAAAATGTCACATAAACTCTGAACGGTGCTGTTAAAGCGGTTAACGTAAGCAGCGAGATGTGCGAGAAACTTTGATAACTTGCTAACTCGCTTATTGTTTGATTGTAATGCTTTTTGCTAACTTTGGTTTAAAGAATGAGTTAATTCAGCCCATCTTCCTGTCTGGCCTTTTCGCAGCATATATTCACTCCGGAGTAACCTTACCAGGAGACAGACGAAGATTTGGAGTTCATTCAAAGGTAATGGTTGCATTTTAAGAATCTGAATACCTGAATTTTACATGTAGATGTGTTAGAAGATGTTTCTCAACTCCAGAAGAGAGACAATTTTTAAGGGAGAGTGATTCAGATGTCTCAAAAGCTAAAACTAATGTGAATTACATATTGTCTGTTTTCTGATTTGTAGATATTTAAGAGGAACAAAGAAGTCGAAAGGAAAAGTGCCATCTAAAACAACAGGACAAGTGGTACAGAAGAAACCGGTTGAATCCAAGTTGCCACTCTTCTTTGCAAAGTGAAGGATTTTCAGTGGAATTTCTTAAATGTAAGACATATACACATACCAAGATCTCCTTTTTCCTTTTAATATATTATTTTATTATCTACATTGCTGTTCAATAGTTTGGGATTAGTACATTTTTTTTATGTTTTTTATTAAATAAGTCTCTTCTGATAATCAAAGCTACATTTGATTGATCAAAAATACAGAAAGTAAATAAAAAAAAAAAAAAAAAAAAGTAATATTGTGAAATATTATTGCAATTTAAAATAGTTTTTTTTTGTCTATTTTAATATACTTTAAAATGCAATTTATTTCTGAACTTTCAGCACCATTACTCTAGTCTTTTCATTACTCCAGTGTCACATGATCCTTTACAAATCATTGTAATATGCTGATTTATTATCAATTTTAGAATAGAAACAGTTGTGCTGCTTCATATATGTATATATATATATATATATATATTTTTTTTTTTTTTTTTTTTTTTTTTGAACCTATGATACTTTTTTCAGGATACTTTCATGGATAAAAAAAAGTTTTTTTGTTGTTGTTTTTTTTTTTTTACTTTTATCCAACAAGTATGTGTTAAACTGAAATTGATAGTTGACACACCCCTGTGGACTGTTTCGTTGGTTTTTCCCTCTTGTCTCCTTATTTGGTCTTTCCTGTTCCGTTTGTTATTATGACGTCATTGTTTAATCACTTACACCTGTCCTTGTCTCATTAGCCTGGTTATATAAGTTTGATTTAGTCCCTTGTTTTTTGTCGTTTCTTAATGTCGTTTAATGTTGTTTTCATTGTGTTAGCTTGTGGTTTCCCTGCGGTTCCTGTTCATTCCTGATTCCCTTGTTTGGATTATATTAATAAAGTGAGTGTTCCTGATTTCCTTGTCCCTACTCCTGCTTCCCGCACACGACGCCTGACAATAGTAAAGACTTCTATTGTTAGATAAGATTTCTATTTTCTGTTTTCTATTTGTTGAGAGGTAATCTAATTTTTCTATTCATTCATGCATGCACTATATGTAACCATTTGGCCTGCCCATGACTAAACTTTTCTGGTCAACTAGTAGTCATTTATTTTTAAGAGATTAGTCGACTAATAGCATATTAATAAAATATATAATTTATAATAATGAACCTTTAATTGCCTATAGCCTTGCCACAGAACACTGGCAGAAGTAATGATTATGAATGTGTCAGGTAAAGAAAACAGCAAAGAAGACTGCCTTAACATTATAATAATTCATTAATAAGTGTTTTCTGTATTTTCGGCTGCAGTGATAAAGTCGATAACACTTGTCATCTCTACAGTGGATGGGCACGTTTGATTGAATGGATTACACAATCTGAAAATATTTGTTTTCCATTTTAACTGGCTTATTTAAAAGTAGACATTTCATTTTCTATAGATACATTTTTCATGTCTGTGAAGCAAGCATGGAGTTTCTGTTTTTTTTCCTTTTTTTTGAAGTTGTCAAAGAGACCTAGGGCCAGAATTACATCATGGACTTCACCTCTTTCTGTGGATTTTTTTTTCTATGATTAAGCATCTAATGAAATTTTGATAGACTAATGGTTAATTGATGATCAGAACTCAGGAGGCAGCCCCATAACCATAGTCAATTTAGCTAAAAACAGCTAAAAATTGTTCATGCTAAGATATTCCTATTCATATTCATCCATGTATACTCATTTATCAATAAAATAGCTACATTAAACGGCTACAGAAATACCCAAATGGAAGTGTATATATACACACACTTCCATTTGGATAGTTATTTTAGCAATAAAAGGAACAACTATCAGGGGCATGTTTCTAAATTATTGCAGGCTATGTCTGGAAAAAAAAGGAAAATGTGCAACAAAGACATGACACTATAATTTGTTTGGTTTTTTTAAGTAGTTTTACTTGTTGAAAATTAATAATCTAAATTATTTCTTTTTTAAGTCTGTTTCAGTGACTGGCGGAAACAAAGGGAGCCTGAAAGAAGAGAGAGAGAGAAGAGGGAGAAACAAGTGGGGCATTACATATCCCCAAAAAAATACAAGATATAATAAAAGAGAAAAGAAAAATGAGAATGCATAATATGTTTAGAATTCTGTTATTGTTCATCTTCACCATTAATTGTAATCAAGAATTGTAATCATTCCAATTATTTTGTAAATATTTTATTGTTATTAAAGGGGCTGTAAGATCAAATAAAAATTGTTTTAATGGTTCCTTGTGGTCCTGCAGATTATTAAAAGTAAACATATTACTTATTTGTCACATTATTTGTAAGGAAAATTGGGGCAGACACTATGTAATCAATCAATCATCAAAAAAACATTTTGACCAGCTAAGACCAGCCTGACCAGCTTAAACCAGCTAAAACCAGCTTGACCAGCTTAAAAAAGTGGTCAAAACCCCTCTAAAACCATCTTGATAAACCAGCTATGACCAGCCTGGGAGACCATCTTAAACCAGCTTGACCAGCTTAAGCTGGTTTAAGATGTTTTTTTCAGCAGGGTTGACAGTCTCGCAGTACGCTGCGGATTTATATGTGATGCATGAAGTGAAATTATTTTTATACATTTTACACATTTTAATAATTATTTTAATCTTAATGCTACTTCTCATGTAGTTAACGTCTCTGAATTAATTTGACATTTTAACTTTTTGTGTAGTTTTGGGGACTGGTCAAGATCATTTTAATAATTTGTTTAATAATTCATAATATTTTGACAGCCCATAGGGCTGCATGCAGACTTGTGTCTTTAGCTGCAATGAGTTTCTAGACACTAAGGGCCGGTTTCCCGTACGGGGATTAAGCCTAGTCGTAGACTAAATGTCATTTTAAACCTGGATTTATTGAAGTAGCTTTCTCACACATGGATTACAATAGTCTCAGACTTGCACTAGTCTAGACTTAAACAATCAGATTTCTAGAAGTAGGATTAGACCTAATTCAGATCTAAATGAAGTCTTAAATTAAACCTGGTCAGAAGCAGGTTTAACCTCAGATTAAAAACTTCTTGCCTCAAGGCTCACGTCCACAGTATCAGAAAATGGATTACCTCGACTATTTCAACGACAATTGGAAGTGGAACCTTCCATCGTGAAACTGGGGATTTGTGTGGTGTAGGTGAATCAACAGTGTGCAAAATAGTACACAAAGTCTGCAGTGCTATATGTGAACTGAAAAAGCATTTCATCAAATTCCCAAATGCTGCTGAACAGGCCACCTACAAGGTAGATTTCTATGAATATGGGAACTTCCCTGGAGTCATTGGTTGTATCGATGGCTGCCACATTCCCATCAAGTGTCCCTCTACAGCAGATGCTGAGGAATTCAGAAATCGTAAAAACTGGTTTTCAATAAATGTACAAGGAGTGTGCACTCCCACTATGCAGTTCTCCAATATTGTTGCACGTTGGAAAGGTTCAACTCATGACTCAAGGATTTTCCACAACTCCTCTTTGTACGGTCAGTTTTAAACAAGACAACACTCTGGAATTCTACTTGGTGACAGTGGGTATGCACAGACAAACTTCTTGTTCACCCCTTATCTCCATCCAGTCAGACCAGAGCAACAGCGCTATAACCAAGCTCACATGCTCACCAGAGGGCTAATAGAGCGCATGTTTGGTGTATGGAAGAATCGTTTCCAGTGTCTCTGAAATACACTGTGGTTTGAACCTAGGAGGTGCTGCATTGTTATTATTGCAACAGCAGTGCTTCATAATTTTCTTAAACAGTGTGGCTGCCCACACCCTGATATTGAAGATGATGATGACCAACATGTCCCTATCGCTGAGCTAGCCAATGACAGAAATGGACTTGCTTACAGAGATGCTTTTGCTTTGCAGCACTTCTCATAAATGAGCCTTGAGTGATACATAAATGATTGGCATAGACAGGTAAAACAATTTCAGGAAATTATTTAACTGAGATTTGGTTCCAAAGACAATTGACACTGCTGCTGCTTCATGTCTCTCTCTTTCATAGACAACTCAAGATGAAGAATTTTCATTTTGACTTCATGTTCTTTTAAATACTGTAATTTACGTTCATGGAACTCTATGGCAAGTTTCTCATGAATGGTCATCCTTTTCCCTCTTGACCTGCTGCCTGGATTAGAGACTGCTGGATGCTGACTAATGCTACTGCAGTAGACTGGATGCTGCTGCTGCATGTTGGTGCTGGCTGCTGCTGGATTCATTTGAGCATCTTGACTGTTCCCTGCGCCCCCCAAATCCTGTGTCAAGATCAGGTCATCTTTGTATGGAAAAAAAATGCAGCATTACATTTGACTTCAACAATAAAGGTCATTACATAATTTTTGTTACAAAACATGACTTGCATTTAATTATGTTGGATGGGATAGCACATGTTACTGTAAATGAGACGTGTCCTATCAAATGAGCCTTTGAAAGATTCCTCACCTGAACTGTTCAAATGGTCATCATCTGGAATACCTTCCAGGGGTTGCTGACTTTCAATAATCCCAGCCAACAAGTCCCCCAACTCCTCTGTGTCTGGTGGAACTGGGAGTCCCCCACCTGTCTTGAAACGCTCTTGACGCGTACCAGCAGTTGTTTTTTTCAGGTTTATTTTTGTGTTTTTCCACAGGACCTTTACAAGATAATATATACTCTGAAGTAGGAGTTCTATATAATATTGTTTTCTTTTTACATTTCATTAATGAAAACATTTATAATTGACTGATTTGTAAGAATGGGGCAACAATAAATCTTACCTGAACTTGTTGGAGTGTCCGTTTGGTTACTTTTTCATTTGAGTTGAATTCATTCAATATGGAAATCCATGCCGCCTTCTTCTTGTTTTCTGTACCTGAATCATGCTGTTTGTTTTCAATTACAGGATAGTTTGATACAATTTGTTTAAAAAGGGTATTCACTGAAGTTTTTTGAGCATTTTCTTTGGCCTTTATCCATTTTTTGGTTAAGTGTACTGACTCCTGTTCCACACACTCCTTAAGACTAATGAATTACAAGTATTCCATACCAGGTTTTTATAGCAACCTCTCTGTTAAAGTATTTACACTCTTACTCATTGTATTAAAATTGTTTAATTGTTTTATATTTGAAAGTATTATGATACTGTAATGATGACGTCATGTTGTTTGCGTGCTTTATGTCATCCCGTTGTTGATACGGAAGTGTTCATGTCCGAGTCGCATGCTGTACAGAGAGAGCATGCAAAGTGTGAGCAATAAACACAGTGAAGACGATTTGTTTTGTCTTTCTACTTGAATAGAAGTGAGCTACGCACTCAAGCTTAAAAGGTTATGGGCCCAGGACAAACGATCGTCATTGAGAAAGTTAACGCGACGTATTACGCGT